>NC_138575.1:173470384-173665384 GCF_964289735.1 Phaethon aethereus | reverse complement strand
TACTAGCTAAAAAAGAGCCAATATGGTTCCTTCCCAGTGCATGTGGCGACAAGGGCAGGAATAAAATGCTTCTTTTTCTAAGTTTCTAGTTGTTTTTCTTATTGCCTCCACTGGTGACATCCACAAATGTAGATATGGCGATTATTAATAAAAAATTATTTTACTTCAAACCGCGACCTGAATTGGACTCTGAAATTTCCCCCAGCACAATTTGGAAACTCCAGTGCGCTGGTAACACATCTTCTGAGATAAACTGATGTCCACCTGGGATCCTTGTTTTAACAGCACACACGCTAGTACTTCCATCTGAGCCAGAAACACATACCTTTACTCGAGGACAAGTCTTTTTGATTAAGAAATGCCAAGGTGCAGAACAAAAGTAAACTCTTCAAGAGGCAGCTTGAAGACAAAACATGAAAGCTGCAGCGGGCGTTGCTGGGGGTTGCCCTTTGCCACCCTCCGCTACCCCAGGTACCCGACTTGTACCTCTGCGTGGGTCAGGCAGCGCAGCAGCCCTCTGAAGTAAGTGCGTGCGCAAATCCCGTATATAGCTAAAGGAGGGAGCGACGTGCCTTTGAAAGCCTGCTGAGAAGTCCCGTCTGGCTGCATTTGGGTACACAAGTTAGGCAAGGGAGGCTGTGCCTCTGGAGGCCCTCAAAGGCACGTGTCTCCAGTGCCTACACGGAAAGTTTCCGCACTTCCTTTGGGAAACCTGCTTCAATAGGCAGTTAAATGCAGATGCAAGTTAGGTGCTCGAGTGAGGTAGATCAGACTGTAGCCTCTGACAACAAAATGGCTGAAGTGTGCAAGCTGGGACTTGACTGAACTGTGTTTGTACAACGCACACGGGGAATTTCATAACTGCAGCAGCTCGCAATCCTTAAATTAGCTTTTCTGAAGCAATCAGGAAAAGGAGAAACCGAGCCCACTGTTCCAGTATATTGCTTTTTCTACACAAAGCAGATACTGTTAAACCATCTTAATTGTGCATGACAGTCAGCGTAGCTCTTTTTTCATCTAAATTATAAAACATATGATAACTCAGAAAATATTGATTTACTTTAGTATCTCTATAGACCTTTTGAGCATTGAAAAAAAGATGCATTTGCTTAATTGAAAATACTTTTTAAAATTTAATTGCAGCTGATACCTAATCTGGACCATTTTACACTGATTTAACTCTTGCCTACTTTGATTTTGCTTGCTAGTAATTTACTGCTTTAAGTTGAACTAATAAATACATTCACATATATTTGAATATGTATGAATCCAGCTTAAACAAGTCTATGTTAAGAATCTGAAACGGTTTAGCTAAATTCATTTAAACGAGCGTAACCTTTCCTTATGACATGGACATGAATTTATTTAAAAAAATGTAGATTATAACATGAAAATCATTACCATCTTTCTCTGGCAGGACACAAACCAATACTGCTTATTTGCTTGTTTAAAGGAAATTGCCAGAACTTTTCTATCAAATTTATTTTGCTGTTAAGAATACATGATTTCTACAGTCAGTTATGTCTACCTTCAGACTCATAATCAGTATGAAGAAATACTACCAGAACAGTCAAATTCACTTTCTTATAGGAGTGTTTTCTCAACATCATTAGAATGCCCTTAAAATATTGATAGTGAGGCACGTGGGGCTCATAGTGCCAAAGGACTTGTACCTATATTGTCTTGTTTACTATGTCAAGTATTGTACACTTTAAAAAAACACTTTAATAAATCTTTTGCTTCCATCAAAAGCAAATATCTTTTAACATAAATTTAAAGATGAGGGAAACATTTCTCCCTACGTATATTCTGCAAAGTTGCCACTGTCTACATGCTGTACATGGGAATGACACTTGCCTTCAGTATAGGACAAAATGTTACAATTTTGTACAAAAGAAGTTGTCACAGAAATAATTCATCAGAAGCATGAAGAATGGAATTTTTTACCAATAAGAATCTCAGATTTTTAATCTTAACTGTGCACCAGAATTGTTTATAAACTTATTTTCATCAGGTCCCTATCTTCAGTTTTTGTTTAAAAGATTAATCCAGGGAAACTCAAGAGGGTTTGTTTTCTGACTTCAATACTGCCCCATTATGGTGGGGGAACTGGGAGTTTTTAACCATTTTGCCATTGGAGCTTAACTCTCTAAAACCTATGGAGATCATCACGTAAGTGAGAAGCCTCCACTTTACCCCTTGGATAATGCAGCTTCCATTGCCAAAAGCCCTATGAACTCCACCTGCCCCAGAATTCCCGTAGCAGATGTCAAGATTATGTAACGATCTTGTTTAGATTTGGCCTCTAAACTTAGGGAAGAGTATCTAAGCAAGATTCACCATGCTCATTGTCTTTTCTCTTCGGGAAATGTTCACCACAACACAAATGTTTGGAGGTATATAGTGAGTCTGTAAGACTACAGTAGCTGTTATTGTCATAGATTGGTCCAGCGTAATGTGACTCCTGAAGGTAGTTTCCATAACCTGTTCTTTTTCCAAGTTAGTTATCTTTCTTTCCTTCAGTGGAAAAGTGACTAAAGGAGAGACATTTTTCTTAGGACTGATCAGTTTCAGACCTCATGGACGATTCTAAGGTAGCGATTTTCTTTTATTTGCCCTGCAGTGCTGAATAAGAGTTTTTAGTGTTGTTAAAGCACTGAAACACTCTGCTGCAAATTAATATTAAGAAATATCTGTTTCATCCTAACACATTTTAAATCATATATTTTCTTTCTGTCCTCTGTCTGGAACAGTCACTTAAAGACTGAGATTGAATATGCACATGTATGGATTAGTATGTTAGGTTCTTTGCTGTCTTAGTGAGGCAATGATGATTTTAATGTGTTCTTATGAAAGCTCTTTTGGGAGCCCTCCCAAAACACAGAAATAAGTTGAGAATATCAGTTTTTCAACACAAATCTTGGTCAGGCCCTGTATAGTACCTCCTAGCAAGTACTGAATGCTGTTTTACTTCCACTTACTAAAACCAGGTATTCCTTTCACCAAAGGGCTGCTTTCATCAAGGTTTGAGACCAGGAGATATGTGCATGTGCAAATAATACATTGCATATGCCACATCCAGATTCCAAAGCTCACTGTCACTAAATCTTGGTGTCCTCATTTACTCTACATTTACTGTTATGCAACCAAGACTTTGGATCTGGGCAAATAGGTCGTGCATGGGATTCACTGGGATTGTGAAGGGAAACCCACAGAAGGCTTCACATTGACATTTCAAAGTCTTCTGCATCAAAACTGTGCTCTATATCTATGAATAGATATCCCTTGCTCAAAAATTAATTGCTCTTTCCCCCTCCCCATTCTGCCTTCTCTGCAACAATTCATAATATGACTGTTTATGTATGAAGACCTTCTGCAAATAATATTATTACTCTGTCTCTCTCAAGAAAGCTTGACTAAGACCTGTTTGGCTCATTATGGCACATACTTTATTTATACAAAATCCCAAGAAAAAATTCCCTTCCTGAGGAGATTATACAGTCCAGATAGACAAGCCATATTCAGGATAAGAAAAATGTAGTCCCAGAAAGTTTGTGTTTGTGTTTCATTTTATCTGTCCTTTGCCTTCTGGGTCTGATAGTCACCTTTCATATTAACACCCTTAGACCCTGATTCTTTAGACTCCTTTTAGATATTAATATTGAGGGGAAAAAAAAGGAGCTGGTCCCTAGAAGCAATCATTTGTCTCTTTAAAGAGCATCTGGGCAACTAGCTGAGGTGAAGATCTTGTCCACACACTGACCTGGAATTCAGGGATAGTGGCAGGGCTAGAAATGAAATTGGATGTCTCCAATCTTAATCTCATTGCCCAGCTATTACAACTTGCTGCCTTTGAGCTCAGGCTACGGAATGATAATGTTCAGCTATAGCAAAGGACTGTAAAAGAAAGGCAGTTTGCTCCTATTAGGTTAAAGCGAGCAAGGCACTACAGATTTCCATCTACGGCGATATGCTCTGACAAACAGTTTACGTTTAATTAACAGGACCAAATTCTCCTTTAATTTATGCAAGTGAAGGTCTATTGGCTTCAGCGGAGTTAGCTCTGCTGTAATTGAGAGAAGAATTTGGCCCAGTATCTGTAATAAATCATTAATGAGTATGTAGTAAGATAAGTTTTAATGATTAATTAACAATGTATTTTTTGGAGAAAAGTATTCTTAACATGCCCTTAATGTATCAAGTGATAATTACAATATTAAAAGCCTACTGATTAAAGCAATTAATTATATGCTTAATTTATTTACTAATTAAGCTTTAATATATGTATAGTTAAGTAATTGCTAATGACTATTTCACATTTGCTAAACAGGTCTGGCAGTAATTACATGGGAAACACTATAAAATGATTCTTCTAATGATTATATTAAAAAAATGCAACATTCTTTGGGGTTTTTTCTTTCTTTTTGTTGCTTCTTTCCCCCTTAAATGAATTACTTGGCTTGCATTTTTCTCCTTGGTGAATGGAATGTTTACTAGAATGCAAGCTTCATAGGTCTGAAAGGGCAGTGTTTCTGGACATATATGATGAAATATGCTTCTGAAGCACAACTCAGTCACGCCTACATGAAAACAACAATCTTACCCTCCAAGTGCACTCGGAGCTAAAGCCTGCAGTTTTCTTAGTTTGTATTCAGATCTTACTCAGACAAAATTTCAGCTGACGTTAGTGGGAGTTTGTTATGTTAGGACCACAGCTGTTTGTTCTTTGATTATGGCAAGAACTTTTAGCTCCTGAGCTGGACTCTTACGTCTTTAACGCACATATGATGTAGCAGAGAAATATGCATCTTTCAGTCAGATGTAGGTTCCTTAAACCATAGCATATACAGTATCTATTGTTGCAGTCCTTTCTTAAAGTCTTATACTTTGCGCAGACAAAAACTCCAATTGAAGCTGATGGAAGTTTTGCCTAAGCAAACAACAAAGCAATAGGATCACTTTTAGACATACCTGACCACACAGAGTGAACTCCTGAGGTCCTTATTCATTTAAATTCCTATTGTATCCTAAGGGAAACCTGAAGCCTGAGTTTCTGGTCTTTGCCCAAGCTGTATCACAAACTACAGAAAAAAAGACAGTCCCTCTTTTTCCACCTCTGTGGTCCACACATTGCCTTCAGGGAGATGTTACCTCAGTGGAGATTCTGAAATGCTTAAAAATATAAATAGCAGTGGCATACTTCATATAGCATGGTTTGGTGAAAAGAAACTACACACCCATGAAGGAGTGCTCAAGAAATGGTTAGTGTTATGGCTATAATTACTTCTTGCTCCACTAGGTGGTATAGTAAGTGAACAAGATACCTACAGCATTGATTTGTGGGGGGTAGAGCCTAGTAATGAGATGATCCCCAGCCTAGTTAACCACCCCTAGCTTTTGGAGGACAGAGATCTAGAGATATTTAAGCAGTTTTCCTCCCTTTCCTACTCGTGCACTTTTTTCCTGACTTTAAAGCTTGTGCGTGTTTCTGCAAAATCCCAGCTGCTCCCTCTGCCTTTGTCAGTTTGGAGCCTGGGAACAACCTTTTCCTCCCATCCCCAAATTTTCCCTCTGGATACATCTTCTCAGTGCTCTAATTTGTATCTAGCAGGTGACAGTACATGTTGATGCAGAGCACATTCTTGGGAGAGCAAAACTAAATAATTTCAGTAGGTCTGGGATGCACATAAACAGGTCTTAATGTGTCTTCTCATTCCATGCATTAGTGAAGTGGGAGATGGACTGAATCTCTTCATAAACTCTTTATGCTGTCACCAGATCAGAAATGGATAGGAGTAACAAACGGGCACAAGGGACTACACCCCAAATACAGGGCTTAGTCCTGGCTTCTATAAAGCCTTCATTTTTCTGCCAATAAAGCCTCATGTAATTGGTTGCCAAGACTCCATGCATCTGCCTAACTGGGGGTGTGTGACAAATCCAACCCAATCTGTGGTAAAATTCCGGAATAATTCCCAAGGAGAGATCAAATAACATTCATACAGCATATGCCATTACTCAGTTACATGAAAATGCATTCTTTTAGTAAAATTGGTGTTTGTATTTATTTAATAGATAGCAAACAAAGGATAAGGACATGAACGGAAGATGGGAAGCTACTGGGCAAAGATTTAACAGTTGAAAAAGCACATATCTATTTTTCTTAAAAGTGGCATCAACAAGGAATTTCAGCCAAATGTCCTCCCAGAGGAACCAAGCCTATAGCTGAGTGGCTTCAGCACCGACTGACACCAGGAAGAGTTTGGAGCATCAAGTATCTCCTAAAGCTGACAGATGTTACCTTGAATGATCTATGTAGACATATTCCTTAGAATTAAGTAAGGATGTTGCCTACCACACGGGGACAACTGCTGTCAGGCTATGACCTGACATGATCTGGCAATCAGAATTCTGCTGCTGAACTTCACGGCTTCCAAGATAAGTTTGGGGGCATTTGGGGGTTCATAAAAGGAAGGTTATCTACATTAACATTTATTCATATTGTAGTAATGACAGTGCTTCACTGGTTGTCAGTGGGCTGGAAAGATTTTTTTTTCTTGGTTCCATACTTTACCGTAGGGACAGCCAGGGGGTTCACCTTCTTCTGAAGCACTGAAGACTGACCATCAGAGCTATGGATTTTTATGTAGGTCTTAATGAATTTAGCAAAACCTGTAGGATCAAACCTTACCTTAAAATATCAGGAAATCTTTTTTCTGACTGCTTCCATGGTAAAATCCTAATGAACAAAACTGAGAGGAGTAATTCCATAAGTGCTCCTCTCTGCCTGCACAGCAGCATCCATTCTCTGTCTGCACAACGAGCTGAGGGTCCAGCCCAGAAATACCTGTATCTCCTACGGAAGATGTGTATGAATGGTCAGAGTCCTCACTCTGTTTCCAGACCACTGGAAGAAGCTGGATCAGTACTGACAGATTCAATATGGTAGGAACATAACACTTGCTCATCTCCTGTGGCCTGCAGATCTTTGCTTGTGAGGAATCCACAGCTGGACTGCAGTACTCTTTGGCCCTAGTTGACTTTTAAAGACAAGACATGTGGTGGTCTGAACAGCAGGCTAAGGGGAGAATTGTGATCCATGGTTCAAACCACTCCAAGGAGGCATTTAACTTCCACATAAATTCTATCAATGCCATGCTGAGAAAGAAAAAAAGCAACAACCACGAATACTGAAAGATGGCTGTCTCTTGCATGCCATTCTCATGCGAGTATCTTTAAAACTACATTTTTCAGTGTCGTTCTTTTATAAGAAAGGTGCACAGAAGAAAGAAATTTCTGATAGTAGGGTACCAAGTCTTGATGCCCAGAAAGCTAGGCATTTTCCTTAGAAAAGCCTTGCTTTTACCTCATCAGGAGATTTTCCTCAGTAAAGACTTTGAAATGGTTATTAGGAACTAGAGAGCTTGGAGCACAGAAAATGTAAAGTTAAACCACCTGCACCACACAGCCTTCTTCATCCAATCAAACTAAAGAGTTTTGTGAAATTTTACAACACACTCACAGGCTAGGTTGGTACTAGAAAATTAAATGGAGATCTTTTTTGCACAAGTTTTTCCTTTCAGTCCTGTGAAGTGTATTAGGCATCTGCAAGTTCTATGAAATTTCAGAGAGGAAAAGGGGGAAATTTCAGGAACAGGAGAATATGTGGGGCAAAGATTTGAGACAGCTTTAGATGCCTCCTAAAAGACTGCAAATAAACTAGGTTTCCACAACTCAATATTTTTATTTTTGTTCTAGACTAGGATCTCAAGCTCATACTCAGCATGCCTTTGTGCTCCTAACCCATGTGTAACTCATACTATGTGCAGTGCAATAGTCATAGCAGAAGGTATCAGAAATAGCTACAGAGGCTAAATAAATTTAGCACCTATGCTGCTAAATAACACAGATCAGGAATTGTTCCCTCCCTCTGAGGCCAAATAGTATGGCAAGGCTTGCAGCTACCTATTTAAACTTTAAACAACTAAACACAGTCTAAAGACAGGACAGTGCTTGATCCTGTGCCCTGTGCCTTTTGTATTTCCCAGTATAGGCATAGAAATATCTGTATTATGGTGGAAGATATATTGGAAGAAGCATGTAAGAAAATCTGTAGTGAGAATCGTACATTCATTACATCTAATTACTCACATAATTTTCAGAAATTATCTTCCCAGGCAAAACACACTGTCCTTCATTATTGTTTGCTATGTTTATTCTAGCTATGTCAAGAATCCCATTGTGAAACTCCCACTGATTTAAACAATGCCAGGATTTCAGCCATATGGGATGAGATGGTTCTGAGTGGTCCAGCTGTGAGCACTCTTGCCATATCCAACTGCATGTCTACCAGGCCCCCAAACACCTTCCCTAGAGATGACTGTCTCATCTGAGGAGTTCATAACTTCTTTCCAGAGACCATCCTGAAAAAGTACCCCAAAAGCCAACATCTTTAGTAAAGCAGCAGTGGTGATGGTGATGTTCACCCACACAAGAGAAATGAGAAGAGAGGGTGCGAAGGAAAAACATGGCAGAACAGAGAGAATTGTCTGGCTTAAGATCTAAGACCTCCGCTTGGCCAAAAATCAAACCAAAGTGACTTTTCCTTGCAGATCACTAACATAAGTATTTGGCATTGGCTCTTGAAATATCTCTTGTAATTTTGGGAAATAAACCCCAAACAACTTCTGATTAGCCTGGCATGGCAAACTGATAAATTTGCCTTTGTTTAAATTGCTGGACACGAGACACAAAACATGTTCATCTGTGTTCCAAATTTAGTATTACACAAAGGCCTTTAAGACGCTTTCTCCAGATAAGTGTAATGTTGATAATAGCCTAGGGTTTCAGTGCTCCAAGAGCAACCTTGATGTGTGGCTTTCTTGGAACAGATCCTTTTGAATGGTATTGGTTGGGATGTTACTGTAGTCCTTTCTAGTCTGTGTCTTCCAAAAGGTACTTAGGGAGCATGGGTCACTCATTCGGTATATAATCCAAATAAATAAGAGTTTCTTGAAAATGCCTATTGTTTATTCTGCCTTCTCTTTTGATCACTAAGTAGCGTCACACATTTGGAATATGAGAGCCAGAGATTTTGGAAACCAAAAACTACACTTAAGATGTTATTTCCATTTTTTTTTCCTGAGTTTTGGAATTTTTTTGGTCTTCACTAGTTTTAACTGTAGCTATCTGTAGTTCATAAGGTAATGTTTTAATGTTTACATTTTCAACTATTTCATAATTGACTTTATTAGTTTCTAATGGATTCATTTAAAGGCTTGATGTTCACACCCAATGTTTTTATTGCTGGTTTGATTTAAATGCATTAGCTAAACAGCCCCTGGTTTACTTCTTGTAGGGAAAAGAAATGTTCAAAGTGACCAAATATTTTAATTATATTTACTGGTTTACCAGTTATTGTTGGCTTCAGAAAGGGTCACTGCCAGCATTGTTTTTCCCAAAGGCAAGATAGTAGTTCGCTCATAGAGTAGAGCCAGGTTTTTTCCCCTCTCTCTTTTCACTGCCAATTTCACTACTGATCTTGTGCAATAAAATGTGCTTGTCAACGAAAATGTCAACCAAGTTTAAAAAGAGTAGTCTGAGTAAAACTAAAAAGTAAATTATTTAAGTAGAATTGTAGTTGAAACTTGAAAGAATTCTGTTTGGTGGTTTTCTTTACATCACTCTGCCAATGGAGGAGGAACTCTGAATTTCTAACTAGTGAAGCCCTGTCATAACTGGGGCTGACAGTTCACATTGAAAATTCTGTTTTCTTCTTTCCCAGGGAAGCAAGTCAAAGTTAAACCAACAAACTATTGTTGGCAAGTGCCTTACCTTTGTTCTGTGCTTCCCTATAAATTAGCCACTTCTGTTTTCTAGGTTGTTTGTAAATGGAATTCCTAGAATTTAGGGTCTCACATTAGCTATATTATTTTAAAATGCTAATGCATCCCTTTAGACAGTGACTGGATTTAGAACATGTAAGAATCTGAATCAGAGAACGTTCACAAATAGCAATGAATAGAAAGGAAATATACTGTACGTTTTGGTTAGTATGTGACGAATTCAGCTAGAAATCTGGACCACCGGGTCCCAAATTTAGTTATGGTTAAATATCAGTGAAATTAAGACATTTGTATGAACACATCAATGCTGTGTCTTATCTATCAGTATGATGAGATACTGAACTTTGTATTTGCTTACTGGTATTCCTGCATTCAAAATTTCACTGAAATGCACAGGGCTGGACCTTTGCACATTAGAGTTAAAATGTAACTAAATGTAAAAAAGAGTGATTTTACTATAGAATTGCTGTTATAGCATTGTGTGCATGAAAATCTCTATAACCATACTTTTTTTCTATATATACATATATACATAACCTCTATTCTCTACTAATTGACTTATCAGTATATACTACAGTATATACATGGCCAGTTCATTAAGGTTAATTTGTTCAAAAATATTAGAAGCATTAATTTCTGGCTTATAGCTAATGGCTGCTCCCAGCCAGTGTCTTGTTTCATCATTAGTGTCAGCTAGATTATAACTCACACCCAACTGTTTTTACACTATCTAATAGAATCAATTGATGCAATGGTTGACAAGATGCTGTTTTGCATTTTGTCATCTCACTAATGCACATGGCTTAAAGGCATTGGCATCCATAATGTGGGGCAGTTTTGTAGGAGGCACAGAATAGGCTGAAGCTGCAAGGGCCATTTTCATAAAATATTAATGAAATTGAAAAATACACTGGGGTTGAAGGCTTGTCTGCTAAATGTAAGGTAAAATCTATTCTGTTCTGCTTTCTGATGACTGTAATTAGCAGCCCTAATTAAAAATTCAAACCTTGTGTATATTTGAAAGCATGAATCTTAGCTCTCATAGTGTTTATTTCCTTTACAAAGTATTTTATTTTACAACACTAATTGAACAGGATCCTTCCTAGCCTGACAGCCGCAGCTGGCTGGAGCCAGTTTATGTATCCAGTCTCTCTAGACTACTTCCTTTTGTAAGCAATAAAACATCTTTAAAAAACATGTATATGCTCTCTATGAGCCATTAACTCTGTGTCACCCAGTGTGGAACTGGCCATCCGCACACATGCATTGTTGTTTCCCTCACTTAAAAGTGACCTCTTTGAAAAGGCAGCTTTTTTCTGATCTTCAATATTTAATGTGGATTTACTTACATTAAATGACCACCTTTCTTAAGGAGACTTGGCCCAATTCTGACATATTTTATGAACGGCATATGCTGTGCAAAACAACGGAAGGAATCGCCATTAGTTCCAGTAGAAAAATCTACTTTTTATCATCACTTTGTGTAGTTTTTTTGAAATTCATGGTCAAGATACTAGGGCACCACTAGGGAATATATGACTGCAACCCAAGTCCAAATTGATTATAACCACATTAATCTCTGGAATCAAAAGTACAGCAAAGAAAACCATGTGAATGGGTTAAGTTTTCACTGTTGTATTTCCTCTTTTCACTGTTCGCCACAGGAATGGCTCTGAACTGTACCATTTCCTATGTTCCTTTCCACACCCTGGTAAGAAGACAACACCAGAATTCTAATATCCAGTATAATGTCCATAACCATAAACAACATTTTCCCTCAGAGTCTTGTATTTTTGAATAGGTGGTCTTTTTAGCTCCTCATGTCAGACCAATGAGGCCATAAGAGGAGGGGACAAGGTGGATGGATGGAAAAGGATATTGGAAGATACTCCGATGTGGCTTTGCTAACTGAGTTCTTCACTGATTTATGCGAGAAGATTAAATTTGATGATGCACCCTGTCTGTGACAAAGGGTCTGATGTTGCAATTCTTGCTCAGGGAAAATTGACTTCAATGAAAATTTAACCTGAGTAAGCAGTGCTGGATCAGGTTCAAAGATTATCAGGAAAATAATAATAAAAAAAAAGCAAGCAAGAAAACCCAAAATAACCCAGTCCTGAAGAACTGAGACCTACATGCCAATAATTTGGGCTGTAAAATTCCAAATGTCATTGGATGATATTTAGCACTGATCTGTAGTGAAGAAATGAGAGTTTAACCTGAAGCATACGTCTGTTTCTAGTGTTAGAAAATAATCTAAACACTCTCAGTGTTTAAACTTCCAAAGCCTGCTTACATTCTGCATTTTAATACAACTTCTTAACAGTTTTCACAAAATGCTTTGAATTATTTTTAAATTCTGTTTCAAAAAGTCACGTTTGAATACTTTATCTTTCAAGTCCACCTTTGCACCATCTGTAGCCAAGGAGCATGCAATCAAGAAATCTTCTATAAAAGCTCATTGCCACAGACCTACCTACACAAAAGTTTCAGCTCAGACAAAAAAAGCATGTCAGTGAAATTTCATTTTTCTGAAAAATATTCAAACAAGTTCTATTCAATGATTCTAAAAATCACTATTGGATACATCAAGGGACAACACAATCTATGTTTATTACTGCCTGGTTCCTCCCTAAGGTGGGATGTCTTCCCCTCACACTGCTTTCAAGAATTCACAGTTTTGGGCTGTGAGGCACATCTGTTACTGGTCCTGGGAAGGCATTCAGGGGTTTGAATACATGGTTCAGACACCTCAGAGCTTTATTAGAATAAGAATGGGATTTGCAGGCTCCTTCTCCTTCCGTGCTCTATTTTCCACAGAAAAGGCCAGAAAGAAGCTGCAACCTGCTTTACATATCTCCCAGACCATGCTCTGGGACAGCCCAGCTGGTAAATCTGGAGGCATCCAGAGAGATCTTCAGCACACCTCTCCTTAATACTCACGTTTATTGCTCTCTCTCCTTCCTTTCACTTACCTCTCTTGAATTTAAAAGTGTATGCAGGTATTAACAAAATAAACCACACCACAAGTTTTCACTGGAATGTCGCAGAGAGGTTTCCTCCATCCTTTCTGAGATTCTCAGGGGAAAAAAACACTCTGGAATTTGCGCAAAAATCACCTCACCTCCTAAAAGCCAAACCATTTCTGGATCACTTTTAGCAATATAATCGTGGGCATCTAGTTTAAAGTAGTCAACAAGTCTCCCTTGGCAGTCAAAAGAGTGTCCTAGAGGGCAGTTCAACCCAACTTTACTGGGCACTTAGCATTGCTGAGCTGAACTGTTCTCCCGAGAGATCTGCCTCACTCCACCAGCTGAAGAGGAACTAGTTAAAAATAAACTACAGACTTCTAGATGACCACAGGTAGGTGTGATGTATCCAACCCTAAATGTCATTTCTTTGGATGATAGCCACAGTTTTCTCCCCTCATGACAGCTGAATATTCCACTAAACCTTTATATGCCCCTCCACTTATGGAGGACCTGTTCCTATATATATCTCTATGCCTTCATATCTTGCAGGGTCTGAAAACCACAAAAAATGAACAGTCCAAAATCCATGACAGAGCAGCAAGTAGATAAACTGGGTAAACTCTGAGGTTTTCACTAGTTCCTTTAAATCTTAAAATTATTAATTGTTTATTATTTATTCAAGTTGAGCACAAAACTGTGTTGGCCTTTTGGAAACCATTTCAGGCAGGAGAATATCTACAAATGGTCCAGAGACCATGCAGCTGCAACTCAGACTGTAGGTTGTCCCAGTACAGAAAAAAGAGATACACATAATATAAGCACACAAGAAACATGAATTCAGTAGTTTAAAGAAAACGCAGACTTATGTAAGCTAAAGAACATAGCAATGTTATGAGTTAGGTGATGTGTTTATTATTTGTTTAATGTTGGATTCAGGAGCCATTGGCAGTTTGTAACCTAGAGAAGAAGGTGATAGACCATGTCTCATAGAGCTTGTTATCTATGGTCTTTACACGATTATTTACTGATTTCTGGAAGAAGTGGCTGCTCCTGCAGAATTCTGCTCCAGTATTTATATACACATTTTTCTTGCAAATGTTATCATGCACTTTTATGTTAACCTTTAGGTTAAGATCTAACTGAGCTTCCTATATTATTGTTATTTTTGAGGAACAATTAATGGAGGAAAAACCCCCATACTATTCTCTTTCCTACAGAGACTCCTTTTGAGCCACATTAACAATAGAGAAGTTAATGTTAAGTACTATAATAAATACTGAAAAACATATTTCTCAGTTAAAGTCAAAAGAAGGGACGTATTGAAAATCATTGGTGCAGGACACCCAAGATAAAGTGGTTTAATGCTGTGGTTTAAAGTGATGAAGCCTAACATTTTCTTTAACATAAATACCGTTTGCTCTCATGACTCAGCATTGCTCATCTGTGCTATTGGCAATAGAGTGACCTAACACTTGCTTTGGTGGATCTCACATAAATTTAGTTTTAAAATAGTAACTTTTTTTTGCCATGAGGGAAAACTAGAGCAGAAGACTAGTAAAATTTAGTGGTTTTAAATTATGGTTCAGAGATTAAAGTAATTAAAGAGTGTTTGTTGTTAACTTAAAAAGTGATGTGTTGCTGAATTTGTCTCTTTCCTCCCTCAAGCTGTCATACCTCAGGCAATTGCCTTCGCATCAGTTATATCATTACTTCTATCTCCAATCAATGAGAGCATCTCCCAGGCAGGGACACACTCAAAATGAGGAGAAACTTCCAGAGACATTTGCAGTCCATACTCCTTTCGCAGTTCTTTCTCCTAACAGGACTGTGGCTAATAATGCTGTTTCCCAACCAGCAGATACATATCACAGTCTTTAAGCATGCTTCACACTCACTTTACATGAAGGTAAATGTAGATGTAGAAGATGCTCTAAGGATGAGCAAAGAGGAGGAAGACTTGACCTGTTGACCTAAACAGCTTAGCAGGGTCATCAATTCAGCGCTGACTTCTACCTCCAATCCACAGTTGAAGGTGTTGCTTTTAGGATTTTGGGGATCCTATTAATGTAGGGGAACGAGGGAAACAAGATCTCACCACCCACTGGTGGAAAGGGAAATAGTCATATATACCCTTGTTATGATTCATACTCTTACGTGAGACAAGGGAATGGATTGTTTTCTCCTATTCAAACCATACAGGGAGGACTGGTAGGACAGGCAGAAAGTCCTTATCCCTCCATCCAGAGTCACACACAGGACATCTCTCATTTTCTACACAGAGATAGGTCTACTCATGTATGCACACACAAAAGCATACACAGAGCATTACAGAAACTAGACTAATTCTGTGACATAAAAATCCTTGGGAAAGTTTTTTTGTCTAGTCCTGTAATGTGATTGTTCAAAGAGTACTGACTATAAACTACTGAATTTAAACACTGGTTTAAAGATCTGTACAATATGTGAGGAAAGAGGCTGTGGGAAGGGATTTTGTATTTTTCAGGTGGAGAGGAAGCATTTGCCTGGTGCATTTTTTTTAAGATAATGGTGCCTGCTTCAGATTTGATTAGATAGGCTGAAGGAGTTGTTCAGAAGTGTTTTTGGTCAGCCTGGTCTGATGACAACACACTGTGCTCTGGGTATGCAAGTGCAGTGCTTCTACAAGGAGAAATAGGTAACTGAAAATATGCCACATAGGTGGGGAAAGTATCTACACGCAATCTGTATCTCTAATGCTTTGCAATAAGCCATTCTTGACATGTTTTTTCAGTTGCTTACATGTTTTCTTATTGCAGATTATGTTTTCAAACTCTAACATTTACAGTTCCAGACCATGTTCAGTCATGTTATTTAAGATATTAAAAATATGTTATTTACAAAATTTTCCTCTCCTCTCCTCTCCTCTCCTCTTTGCCTCACATTACATTGCTAAGAATTCAAAAGACCACTACTTCTTCAAAATTACAATGTCATACAGAAGTATCTGCATCCATTGAGATGAGGGGCAATGATCCTCAGAGATCTGATTACAGGTGTGGATTTCAAATAAAAAACCCTTTCTATGATGACTTTTAAGAAAACATCAAAATCACGTCCGTTACGTTCACTCTGCTCTTGAACCAAAACTGAAGAAAACTAAAAGCGATCACAGCAAAACTGACCAGCAAACACTGCTTTGGAGCGCATATAATGTCAGTAAGAATTTTAAACAAAGCCTAACAGAAAGCCAGCTATATCAGGAGAGACTCTGGGTGGTATATTAGCCTTTTCACTTTCACTCTGTATATCATATATTCCTACAGATCTTTCCTTCTCTCCCTCCAGGGTTTATGCTTTCTCCCACTACCCTTTTCTTCCTCTTCCCCATCTCCTTCTGTCATTTATGGCTTTTGATCGACAAGAGTTAAATGGCACACAGCCAACCTCTAAAGCAGCAGCCGGGGCTGGCATTCCTTCCATGTAGACGTATAGGGGGTATCTCTAAACACACCATTCTGTGATAAATCAGCTTCCCAGCTGCCTGGTATATGAGGTGACTGGATAACACTACGGGTCTGTTTTGACCCAAAAGCTGCTTTTGCTAAGACTGTACCTTCCCTTCTGCTGCCCCCAGCTCCCTCCTGCTTTTCAAGACGACTGTCTGTCTGTCACTTACATAGGTGCATGTCAGACAGGGTGACCTTTCTTCCTCCTGGCACATTGGCCCCGGTTCTGCTGGCATCTCCCGTGGGCAGAGGTAGCCATGGCACAGAGCAGCTGGCCACATCTGGGACTGCAGCCCTCCGAGCGGCCAGCACAGCCCTATCCTCCTGCTGAAGGTTATGAATAACCCTCCCTCAAGTCCACAGGAGTTACTCACATCCCACGAGGAGGAAACATGGCCAAACCTCTCTAAAACGACCAGAGAGACCCTGCGCAGCAGGGAGAAACAGTGTTGTACATGTGCACCCAGGCTGGTACAAATGGAGTACTGCTCCGTTGTTCCAAGGTCATAATAACCAGTCCACAGTTCGTTCATTAAATTAAAAAAAAACAAACAACAAACCTACAAACAAAATAAAACAAAAAAACCCCAACCCCAAACAAACCAACCAAAAAAATTCAACAAATCTTAAGGTCTTCTTTTGTTTTTGTAAAGGCCAGGGTTACTCTTACAGCAGATTTGGACCTCGTCAGCAGGGCTTCTGAGGTTTATGGCTGGGCTTTGGAGGTAGCACAAACAATGCTGTTGAAACTTAGAAGAAAAACAAGAATAATAATTGTGCTAGTCGTTGTTTTACTAATGAAGCACACTGACTTCATACATTTTTAAACCACTTTTGCCATCTCTCATACAATAAGTAGATCTCTATGAAGTAATAAAATGTATATCCTATGCTATCGAGTGCTGTCTAATGCTTTCAAATCCACTTACATTTTGGTGAGAATTTGGGGGATGGAAGTAGTGTACAAACTGTTTCCTCCTGGATGTTTAAAAGGTTTCCTTGGTTTCCCAGAGAAACACACGCACACCCCTTTCAGGGCACATGAAAGGGGTCCTGTCAGTAAATTTTCAACTTAACAAATTTCTGTAAGTTAAAATTTTGCTTACAGGTATTTTAATTAAATCATCTGTCTTAAAAGAGTGCTCAGTAAGATCAGTTTGGTAGATACCTAAATGTCCTGGTTTGGGTTGCACTGGGCATCACTCGTTCTTGTACATTCCCTTGTCAGCATTATAATCTTTATTTTTGTTATCATTGTTGTTTCCTCTTCTTTTGCTGTCCTATTAAACTGTTTTTATCTCAACCCACGAGCTTTTTTCCAATTCTCTTCCTCATCCCACTGTGGCGGGGAGTGAGTGAGCGGCTGTGAGGTGCTTAATTGCTGGAGCTAAACCACAACACTAAGACAGAGATTCTTGGAAAAAAAACTCACCTAGTAATTTTTTGGGGTCAAACGTTTCAAGTATTCTGCTATAGGTTTTTACGAACTATTGTATTCACTGAGTCTTGCAGCCTGAAAGTCCACTGCACTTTCGTGAAAGAAACCTCTGGTAAATGGGAATTCACTGGCAGGAAAGTCCTGCTCCAGTCCAATGGCAAATCTGCTTCACATGTTAGAGAGGCTGTGTCTGTATCTTTAATATTTTTGCAGAAGAATTCACATTGCAGAAGTGGCCCAACTCAAAGTGTCTAGGAGTGCAGTAAGAAAATCCCAGCCTACAGGAAGCCTGGGGAATCCATCCAGGTTTAACTATCACCTTTATCGCCTTCAGATCGGTGGGGATGCTACCCCTACATGTCTTAACTGCACTCAAGGGCACTCTAAATCACTGTCAATCTATCTTTTTTTAAATACTAAAGGTAGGTATATTTTTGTCTTGGTTTTGTAAAGTTCAGGGAGATGTGTGTGGCTCATGACTCCTCCAAACATATGCATCATGCCCATCAAAAGCAGCATCTGGGTTTAAATGATCAGGAAGAAAATCAAATCTGCTGTCAGAGCCCAGAGGTCCTTGCAAGAGCTTATGGAAATCAAATTTAGTTTTATTGAATACCCATTCCAAATCATCTATTTATTTTGCAACTTTCGGTTTTAAAATCAACACGCAGCTGGAGGGCCAGATTCACTGGTATACTTTGGCTGCGCTGCACTGCTTTGGTGATGTAAAACATCTGTAAACTTGAATTAACTGGGCTCACTGGGGTTGGCTCCCTGTTGGGTTTACAGCTGCTTCACATTGCCAGAGCAGTGCAGAAAGTCGAAGTAAACTGTTGTATCCATTCTTACAGGTGTGAGGCACAGGATAATATGCAGGGCAGTTGAGAATCAGGGCCACTGGAATTAACAAATGTTATTTCTAATGGGAAAAAATAATTATGTAAGGGCGGTGTAAGGAAAAATTATCTTTGCTGTGTGCAATTTCAGGGAAGGAAGATCACATGAATAAAACTTCTCTGGAGTATTTTTCCAGTTTTAGATAGAATCACAGGCAGAGTTTCCTGTATACTGGCATGCTCTCCGCTGCTACATAGGTAGTTTAAAGCAAAAATGATGGATCATGATGGGAATTAGCATCAGAGTGTGTTAATGGCATTATTTTTTAACTCTTGACTGCATCTAAGAGCAGTTCTTAAGGAATTTTAATATCTCTGTTGTTCCCAGAAATGTCTTGTTAGTAGGTCTGTATGTTTTATGAATGGAGACACGCAGAACAAATGTCTGCTGACAGACAAGGACAGAAGGTGAATGTGGGGAAAAGTCACGTGCCATTCCATGGCAAAGGACAAACATGTTGGTACACACATTAAAAATGAAGTAGCAGTGCACCATGCAGGTATATATATTTTAGTTTAACTGTGAGTACATGTTTTAAACTGCAGCAGACTCTACTCGGGTTTCTTTTTATGTCCGGTAACTGCTGCTTCATAAATAGCTCCTGACCTTACTAAAATTTAGTCGCAGTCTTCTCACTGCAGGCATTAGGTCACTCATTGTTAATGAGTGTATTAGATAATAGATGTTAACTCCAGCACATTGCAGCGTTTCAGCAGAGTGCATTCCCTAGCAATGAACACAAAGTGTCACTGTGACCACACACTAATAATTCCAAGAAATATAGAAACTTTTGCCTAATTTTGAATTTATTTACTTGTCATGTGTGTGCTCATTTAGAACTTCTAGCATTAATTATCTTTGCTTCAAGTTGGGCCAGTCTGGAATTCTAATTATCTTCATTTTAACAATTCATATCTCTGAGGTCTTAGTGTACTTTGGAGCTGAACTCTGGGCTGTACATAATCAAGGCAGAAAAGAGATAGGTGGCAATATTGTACATTTCAATTGCCTTGTCTGATGTGCCCCTTTTGTAGAATAATGAACACTGGAGAAACAAATTGGTCTGTCAGAGTCAATAACAAACCAATGCCCTGAGCTGCTGGTCACTAATGCTTCCTGTACTTAATCAATGTGCTGCCGGAGATGTTCTGTTCAAAACAGTTAAAGATGAGCAGCAGCAGCAGATTTTGCAGCAGGACTGGGAAAGCGAGTGAGAGCATGCACAGAGTTGGAGTTTCCTTGTGCTAGGGCAGAGACAAGAAAAAGGAAAAACAAAATGCTTAAAGGAAAACCCTGCAAAGAAACAAAGACTCCCACTGTGTCCTTTTGGTAGCAGAGGAAGAGGAGGCCAGTTCTTTCCTCCAAAATGTTTCATTAAAATGAGTAAGCAGAAGATGCTTTCTACAAGAAAGCATAGCAGGAAAAAGGACTTTCTAGATTCCCATACAATTAAACCCAAACCATTAGGATAACCAACAGGAGAGAAGTTGAGAATCAAATTTTTGACCTCCAGCTGTGATCAGAAAGCCTGCATTATCAAAAGCAATTGGTGCTGGTAACAACGTTCAAGGCAGCAAATCATCATTTTAACCAAACTGCTTTACGCAAAACAAAGAGGGAGAGTTTTGTAATAACATAGCTTTTGAATCATGTCCATAAGTAGCTTTTGAAACAATTATGTGAGCAAACAGAAAACAATGTCTGAGCAGGAAAAGGATAAAAGGTGATTTATGCCTAGCTCACTAGAGGGACAATTTGTTCTGTGGGTCTTACTGGCATAAATCCAGACAGTTGAAGGGTACCTAAGGGCATGCATTCAGGAAAAACAGAAGATAACAAGAATAGATAAATGAAATACTGTAGCTTTTCTTACTGCAGATTAGAGCTCAAAGAAGCAACTTACCCCTGTGTGTTACTGTCCAGAAATACAGTTTTAATGGTCAGAGCAGACTATTAAGAAAGTTATTTTCCACTCTGCACCTTACCTGGGCTTCCAGATCTTTCAGCGAATGACAATACAAATGTCTACATTGACTTCTTCCTAGGAGTAGGAAAGCATCTTTGGGCAAGCTATACTTTGACTCGTTTAACTGAGAGTGGAAAAAATAAAGTTATCACAACACTGTTATCACAAGTTATCACAAAGAGTTATAAAGTTATCACAAAGACCAGTCTTTGTCTTGAAAACTTATCAACGATGGGGAAGAAAAAGAGTTGGAACATGGAAAGCTTGGACTGGACTTAACATTCACAGAGAACCTCATTGAGGTATTCAGGATGAGACTGTGCTAATTTTATCAGTCTGAAGGTCATTTGTTTCTAGTCTAAGCTAGACATTTATGCACTCAAAAGTTGGTTGAAATAAATAGGCATTTCCAAAGGTTAGTTCATCCGTGGCAATTTGTATAGGTATTGTAGGATGGAAGGTGTTTATCTTTCTCCGCTGAGAGCCAAAGCTAGGCCAGCTGAATCCCATCTTTTCTGAAAATTCAGGGAGCTAATATCTTACTTTTTCTAGTTTTACTTTGATTCAGTGTTTTTGCCTTCTTTCATATCAGGCAGATTTTATCGATAACGATGATAGTTGATGATAATTTTCAGAAAAAGTCTAGCGATTCCCAAAGCAAAGAATGAAGATAACGGGACTAGGATACATAATCCTTCATATGCTGTTCATTTTTTTAAACTGGGAAATAATTTTTATGAGTAGTTTATTTCATTGGAGCAGGATTGGGACAGTGCATGAGAGGTTTGGATCCATGGGGTCATAGAGTTTGACAGATATTTTGTTTCCAGAATAAAGTATTTATCCCATCAAAAAAAAAATGTTGGGACAAGAACAGATTCTAAGATGACAGATCTACAAATTTAGCTCTAAATGTAATTCTATCCCTTTAAAAAAAACTGACAAAGAAATGTGTACTTTTGACAATCATTCCTTAAGTATGCTCATTGTTAGTTGGTTTGATAAACAAAGAAGAAAGTATCCAAACTAACCCAGTAAATTGGGAAATACTAAGGCCAAACTCCTCTTCACCCTGGAGAATCACAGTTTTATTTACAATTATTATGCCAACGTACGTACCTCTGAACAAACATTAAAATCCAATTCTTTCATCATCTGTGGAACAGCAGCAGCTACAACTGACACAAGAGCAGAAAGAACTGTTGCAGATTCCCAGGGCAGAGAATGAAATTAAGGAAACAGTATTTGTGTTGGAAAGCGGGAAAGCCTACGCCCCCAATGGATTTGCTGTAGAATTTTTAAATACATTTGAAAGTGAAATCATATCAGGCTTACAGGACTATGTCACCAAGCTTTTGAGAGAGGATCGCTCCCAGACTCCCAGAGGGAAGCAACCATCTTTCTGCTTCTCATACCGGATTGTGATCCTCTGGAGGGGTTGTCCTTTCGATAATTACGGTTACAATCACAGTCCCATTTTACGGCTGATTTTGATCTTCCATATGAAACTTCCATGTGACTGCTCAATAAAGTCACACAAAGTAACCAGAGAATCTGCTCCAATCTTACATAAATATACATCAATAACACATATTTCTAGCCACAATTACAAAACCACACATATGCACAATTTTTTCTGCCACAAATGGATAATACAAACTTCTCTTAAACTGTTTAAAAACATTACTCTCAAGAAACAACTATCTTACATTGCCAGATACCAAGCCACAGAAAGAAGGAGCAAGGACATTTTTGATTAGTTACAATAGGTTTTACTTTTAAAAAATATACCCTCCAACTGAAAAAAAAAACACAAAACAGACAAAGAAATTATATTTAGCCAGACTAAAAGTTTCCTCACTAGCTTGAGCAATGATAATGGAAAGTTAGAATTTACAGTCTGTATTAACTTAGCTAAAATGAACAGTGAGCAGAACTGTTCCAATACCCGGTAATTCTTATTAGCCGTTTCAAAAATTACACAGAACCGTATGCTCCCTTACTTTGCCTCAAAAATATTGTCTCTTGTTAAAAAAGAAAAAGATTTAGCAGTTTCTCTCTGATAATTATGGACTGCACCTTGGGCTGACAAACCTCATATACAGTCACGTAAGTCAATGGATCTGCCTCCTATTTTTGGTGGCTATAAGAAAAGAGTACAGAACCTCACATCTTTGTCTCATTGATAAGAATTTACTGGTGCTATAGAAACACATGTGTGAACAGGAAGGATTTTTGAGAATTTACCAAAGCATATCCTGCTGACACATGGAGTAATGTCCTCAAGCATTTTAAAGGCGGCCAGAGAGTATCTCCTATTTGTCCACTTATTAACAGCCCTCTTCTCCCTGAGGCCCTTGGAGACAACCTCTATTAATTGTGGAATGATTTTGACATGATGACTCTCAAGGATATTTGTAATGAAAGAATATTTAGGCCCTTTGAGAGATTAGCGAAATATAAGCCATACACCAAAACAACACGTTTATAGATATTTACAAATAAGACATTATCTGTGGGAGATAAATTGAGGAATTTTTGTACCCCTGAGTTCATTCCCTTCAAATACTAGCTTTTAATTATAGATAAAAACCGTTAAAAGAATCTGCACTTGATATCCTTTTAGGCTGAATAAATTCAGGGGAGATAAAAGCTAAGATCAAGTGCAAAAGCGATCTGGATCAAGAATTCTCTGATGAAGAATGGATTGAGATATGTAATCAAACAAAAACAATCTCCATTAGTGTAAGACACCAAATGTTTATATTTAATGTTATTCATAGAATATGTATGACTACAGAAAGTATGCGCAAAGTAAATAGTGACAGTGATGGTATATGTATGAAGTGTAATTTTGAAAAGCAGTCTCAGCATGTGTGATAGGACTCAAAGCGTTCAGCAACTCTGGCACAAGGTTGTTGAATTTGTCAGAACTGTTCTACAAATGTGTAAGTTCCTTACATTAGCTTGCCTCCTTATCTATCCCTTTTTAGACAGATGCAAAATCAAGTTTGTGGACATTGTGTTGCCTGCTGCCAGGGCATTTATTACTAAGCATATACCAAATGTCATTGTCTCAGCTTGGGGCGGGGGGGATAGTCAAGGCTGGCAGAAAGATTTCATCTGGAAAAATATAACTGATGAAGAAGCTAGGAGGCTTCCTAAAATATACTGATAAAATACGGAATGTTAGAATAATTAGACTGGAATTAAAACAGAGAAGCTGATCTAGACTACATTACCATCCAGGTCTATAATAAGAAAAAAAAAAAAAACAAAACTGTGAAATAAAATAAACCCATACATGCTTTAATTTAGCTTTGCTGTTAAAATACTTTTTAGAGCCAGCCCTATAGCTTTTATATATACTAAACTCCACTTGCTGTATTTGCACTTAAAAAAAGTCTTGGTCTTCATTGTTCCAGACACGCAGAAATAATGACAAGATGTGAGGGATGTGGTTTAATTTGTCTGCGACTTTATTAACTGAACTCACCTGGGAATCATTCAGCAATAACATACGCAGTGCAGGTCATCATTTCTTCTTCACTTGTTTCCACATATTTGGGGAGAGCTGTCACTCATAGCTGGGACCCCACTGCCCTCCCCTGCGAGGAAGGTTAAGAGGCTGCAAAGAGGGTGTTGCCTATTTGCTGCAAAAGCCTCTTTTCTTTTGCCTCTTTAGCAAGTGGCTGCTCTTTGATTTGCTTCTAACTCTGGTTTATCAAGGAAGCAGATGCCCTGGGGAGCAAACACAGGCACCGGTCACCTGCCACCAGGAAGCACCAGCAATTAGCTGGGCTGCCCTGTCTAGGTTCCCAGATAGCTAATCGTTCTCACATCAGCCAGAAATATATGTGAGCAGGTGGAGCTCTCTCCCCTGGATGGCTTATGCATCCCATAGATTGCTGTTTGGTTTTAGGAGTGCTTAAGAAGCTGTTCCCATCCCTGAACACATCTAGCCTCTTCACAACTCATGCGTCTTTGGGTCTTGCTCACCTGTTCAGACCTCTTCGATTGATAGCGCTCCTCCTCTGCCACTCGCACAAACATCCTCACTCACAGCGCGCTCTTTCAACTTCTTTCTCACTTTCTTCATCCTTTCTTATACAAAGTGCACTGGAAATAGCTTCTGGCATACAAACCTCCTTTCAGGGGAATCCTATCGAACTGGTTAATGGATTATCCAACATTCAAGACCCACCTCCCATCACTTAATTTGTCTTTAATAATAAATAAGTTCTAGCAAGGAATGAGGAGTCTGCTGTATCCCCAGCTGTCTTAGTCAATGCCTGAAATCTTGCCAGTTTATTAAGAATGAGCTGAGATACCTGCTCTGTCTCTAAACTGCACGAGGTAGTTGAAGGATGGGAGTGAAGGAAGAGCAAGGCCTCCCTATTTCTTTCGTTGGCAGCTCTCCCAACCAGCAGGTGAGTTGAACACGTTGGGTTGTATATGTTACTAAATCTACCTTTCCTGGAAATAAAAATGGGCTAAAGTATCTACCAAAAAGATTGGCATTAACAAAAGAGAAACTGCCAGGTCACATTTACCCAATACCTCACAGAGAAAGGATTAACAGCACCCCTTTAAAGCCCAGGTCATGGGTCTGTAACATGGACTCTTGATGGAAAATTTTCGACCTCTCCTGCATGCACATGACTGCCTCAGTTTACCAGGTGCTGCCTGAGGCCTTAGCCATGGCTGCACTGGCATCCCACTTCTTTCAGTTTCAGTGCTCAGCTTTGACAGAGAGCTTAGATGGGTCGTTTTCTTGTCCCAAGGCTCAATTCGTATGTTTAACCATAGAAGTCCACTACCATTTGAGATTTTCTGTGGCACTCTGCTGCTCCAGAAAGGCAAAGGACTTCTTGTGCCACATCTGTGAACTCTAAGAGAGTTTACCCCATACCATGGGCTGTCTCAAGTGTACTGGATAACTCTATAGACAGATGAATCAAGGCTCTGCTGTCAGCAAGCCCCTAAACTTTACAACAATTCCATTATCTTCTACTCTGTTGTCTGGATCTGCATCATTGCTTTGTACAACTGTGGTTTGGTTTCTCCAAGAATGGATACCACTTTATCAAGATTCGGGTAAGTTTCTTTGCACTTCTGCGGTAATATTGCTTGCAAAAAACATCTTTTGCTTGATCCCCAGCTCACACAAAGGCAAGTTGTCACCTATGGGGATGTGCATCTTGCCATATCACCACTCCATATAAGAAAAGGTGTCTCAGTGGTCTCTGTCCCCTCTTTCTATTTTTTTTTTCCAAGCTGGGTCCTAGATACTGAAGTTGTAACATTTTACTACCCAAGCTGACTTTTACTACTTTCACTCCAGTTTCTCATTTCATCGCTTCCTCAGCTGCTATGGAGCCACTCCCCAGAAGATGATTAGTCCCAGAATAGAGACTATAAGGGCTGCTACATTTCTACCTTTTCCAACCCACACAGGGAAAGGATACAAAAACCCCAGTTAACTTCTGCATTTAAGCTTCTTTTCATCTGTGCGTATGGAAACTTTTTTCTTCATCTGCACCAGGCTTGCTATTGTTCCTGTGCATATATTTTCTGGCTCTGAGCACAGCGAACAAAGAAAAATGCTCAGCTGAATTATCAGCCATGGTGCTTCTGTTCCTACTTGCCCACTTCCAAGGAAAGCTTCCACTTAATTTCTTCTTTGAGTTGTACTGCTATTGGGTCACAACCACCAATTCCTTCACTGCAAACCATAGGGGGTTTCAACCAGCTCCCCAACTTATCTTGTAGGTGACCCTGAAGCCCAATTGCAAGAAGCATTTGCATCCATGTGCAGTTAGCAAGTTCCTCTGCTGCCTCCTCGTAGGTAGTTGCTGTATTTGCTTTCTCCCAGGTGCACTGAGCTCATTTGTTTACCTTCTTCTCTTTCTCCCTTCCCCTATTCCTCAGCAAGACCTCAGCTCAGGCAATACATCCCTTTCTTCCCATTTTTTTCAGCCAAACCCTCTCCCTCCACAACACTTTTGCTCCCACTGAAGATAACTGGAGATTGGACTTTTATCCAAACCAACAGGGAATGTGAAAACTAAGAGCAAAGCCTAATGAAGCTTGGAGAGAATAACCATGTTGTGTCTGATTGCATTCAGGATTTTTCAAGTATTTTCCCTCAATAACTCACAATGCAACAGGAAATTCATTGGATGTATGCTCTGCTGACTGACGTACCAGTTACAGCTTACACATAGATTTCCATCTAGTGCTGCCCTCTGACCTGGACGTTTGTGATAGGGAGAGCAGAGACGCACATTGGCTTAACCACAGCCAGTTTCAAAACTCATTGAAATGGGAAACTTTCTACTCATGTCTGTGGAGTTTGGATGAAGTCCCAGAGCAGACATTTACAATTGACATAGCTTTGCTCGCAATTTACTTTACTCCTTAGTAGGGGTTTGAGATCTTTCTTTCCCTGAAAGATTGTGGGGGAAGGTGGTTTGCTTCCTCCTTGGAGATCTTTAGGTCTGTTTAACTTAGAGATTGGCTAGAAATCTGCCAGCATAAAAATATACTAAAATGCTACACTCCTCTGTCAAAAATACCAGAGCGCTCTGAAAAAATGCTTGGGTACTGCCAATATATATTTATGTTGGAGATGCCCATGGCATTCATAATGTACAATAAATAAGAGCAGTCATTCCAAAACACTATAATAAAATGTTCACAACTTAAAAGTAAATACTATGCAAAATGATCTGCTGCATTATTACTCCCATACAAAGGTATTCGTAACAGGTACCATAATCAAAAAATCTTTATTAAATATATAATGGCTTTTAATAAACTGACCCTCCAAATACAAAATGTTTGTGTTGATCTACATGAATTGCTTTGCTGGGAAATGTTGAAAACTCATTTCTAATGGATGATAAATAGGAGGCAGCTATGCTCTTTCTTTTTTTTAAATAATGCTTAATTCCTGGTACATGAGTTAAACAGAAGAGGCTGCCAGCAGCTGCTCCCCACCAAAACACTTCACAGTTACATGATAAAATGTAGGTGATAACATTGCAGTGCTGTAAAACAAGGTTGTAGAAACGTGGGCATGTACTGGTGACAAATTTGCCTTTAAATCTTCTTTGCTAATATTTATAGGCATGAAATCTTAAAGCACCTTTAATGTGCCTATAATCCTGCCCATTTGACAGCTTTTACATAATTTTCTAGGGAAAGGTGACCCGATCATCCCAGGCTGTTGACAGTACAGCTGAAATGGCCCTCCAATAAATGAAGCAGGATTATCCAGACACCATGGCAAACAACAGCTCATAATATGCATCAAGAAATTTCCATAGCACATCGGATCTTTGTCTTCAACGACACATGGATCATGACAGGATTTCAAGAACACATTTCCCTAGACACTTGATAAGTTTTAACGTAAAAATATAGCATAAAAGACTCCCTTCAGATATGTTCTCTTTTCCATATTAGAAAGAAATTGCTTTTAATCTGGAAAACTAGAGGCATAGTTTTAAGCTGAATTATCATGTTAACTTATACTGCTTAGTGTAGCTGTGTTCCCTGACACTTTGAATGCATTTATGAGTTTATTCAGTGAAAATTATAAAACGTTACCAGAATTCTTTTTTTCCTGCAGTAAAATTCACTATTGACAATAAACAAGTCTTGATGAAGGCTATGATAAAAATATGGAGAAGTTTTGCTGAATCTCTTATGCTTCTCTATAAAAAAACCTTACGTAAAATGCTAGCTATATGCCTCCTAGGTTTACACGGCAATGCCAAGAAAAGATTTTGATGCCTGCTGCCAATTCATATCAAAGGTATCATGTGCTATAAATTTAGTTTCTATTGGGGTAATTATCAGTGACACGGCCAGGTTGTATTAATACCTCTGCTCCTATCGCTTAGCCTAGGTACTTAACAATTTGAATGCCACAAAATATCAGTACTGATGCTTTACAGCATCATGCCAGAGCAGCCTGAGGACAAGCAAGGTAGAAGTGGTTGACAGCTTTTGTTCAAGTGTAGAGTTTGTTTGGTCTCATAAGACATTTATGAGGTCAATTGGATGTCATTTAAAATATCATGAGAGAAACATATTTAAACTACACACCATATCCCATTAGGAACACTGAACTCTGTGAACAAATACAAAAAAGGCATTGTGAGCGTTATATAGATAAGAAAGAAAAATAGACTGGGCTGAGGGTGACAAGAAAGGGATCTTCCCCAGAGTAATAACTGTCCCTTTGACACTCTCACAAAAAGAAATTAGGCAAAAAGAAAAACAAAACCACATGCATACACAAAAAAGCTTTGAAACCAGCAAACATTAATTTTCATTTAAAATAACATTTGCACTGATGATATAGATGCTTACAGTTTCAGTATCTGTTTTCCAGGCTGTTCCTTGTTATGGGAATAAAAATGATCAGTGATTAAATGGAAAAAATAAAACAACAGAATATTTCTGTACTGAGCAATGGCATCATCAGACCTCCAGTTAGTAGATTAGAATGTTCTGTAATTAACCCAATGTTTGTCCTCATGGAAAAGTAGTTTATTCTTCTGTGCCTCAGTTTCTTCATCTGTTTAAAAGTTAAGGTGAGCGGTACTTAAGTTCATTGTGAGTACTTTGACAACTTAGGGTTCATAAGAGGTTAGATGAGCCAAATAATATAATAATGTATAGTAAATTATTATAATTCACTTTTATAAAAAAACAGTAAAATTCTATTGCTGATTTTTAAAAGAATCATAGGATGGTTTGGGTTGGAAGGGAAATTTAAAGATCATCTAGTCCACCGTTGCTGCCCATGGCAGGGACATCTTTCACTAGATCAGGTTGCTCAAAGTCCCGTTCAACCTGACCTTGAACACTTCCAGTGAGGGGGCATCCACAACTTCTTTGGGGAAACCTGTGCCACTGCCTTACCACCCTTATAAAATATATTCAAAGTTTGAGGGTTTTTTAGATTACACATGTTTAAGAACTGACTACCTCACTTCGGTTGAACTCTCAAAATCAGCACTACATGTATCAACAGGAAACAGAAACATCACATGTAAATTGCACTTTTTCACAAATTATTTATATGAGATTTTCAGCTTTCCTCCTGACAAAAGAGTCAATGCATTATACCTGATGAACTAACAGCCACCTTGGCTGCTTTCTTTACTGTCATGCCTGCTGGTGAATCTCAACCAATACTTACTTTATAATTCTTCAAACAGGAATACTGTGTTTTTCTGCAGTACTTTATATAGTACATATAATGTGCTAATCAGATTTCAGCAGAAGACCTACAAGTTTACTAGCGGTGTGTGATATTCATCCCACCCAGATTTTGTTAGCCAAAGTTAGGTGCCTGATCTCAGTAAGTCTCCTATAATAAAGGAAAAAAGACAGGTACTCCCAGATTGTGACTTTCCCAACCACCTAAGTTAGGTGTTCTAGAAGCCGGTCTTTCTCCATTGTCTGCACATGACCACCTAAACAAAGTATGACCTAACTGTGGCAAGGACTACAATAAATCTGTTTATAGCATTGCAGTACTATTCCTGGTTGTGGCATTTACCTGGAATGTAAAAAAATTAAGAGACTTGAGGTCAGGTGTTTAACATCAGTGTCGTAACCTGTTGTATATTTAGTCTCTGTCTCTTGCCCAGTGGCTATTTACTCAGAGCTCTCCACCAGGAAAGATGATCCACTGAAATAAAATTCTTCTATGGGATATAGGTTCATATCTCTGCTCTTCCTTATTTGAAGAACAGACTTGAACCCAGGTCTTCCTCTTCTCAGATGACTGTAAAAAGCAGCAGCTTACAGATTCTTTAGCACAGTTTAAAAAAAGGCAGTATATGAAAAAGGAAGTGCAAATGAAATGAAAAGCAATGAAAAGGGAAAAATTTTTACATTTTCAAAAAATCACATGATGAGAACTAATTTCCCTTACAGTTCTGTTTTATATAGATATTCCAGTTTTCAGATGCCAGGGGAATATATTTCCTTAGCCAATGTAGCTGCTGGCGATTTTCGTCCTAATGAAATGAGCTACACTGACATAGCAATGCAATGGTGATTCTATAAGATATGGTAAAACCTTGATACGAAAGACTTTGCTGAAGGTACAATATTCTTAAAATAATGATGAAGACTGAATTTCCATAATAAACCACAATTTAATGACATTTCTTCTTGTTCACTCATGTACAGTAGTCACATTGAGAACAAATAATGATGATTTATAATACATTCAGAAGCTCTAAGAGTTTTTTTTGGCTGGTAATCTGATCTTTATTTCTCTGTGGGAGTGGATAGTGTTAAAAGAGAACAAAGAAGTCCCAAAATACACTGAACAAAAATTATTGTAGCGGTCTTCAGATGCTACAGATAGAGATACTACCCAGGTGGTGTGGTGCACTGAACTTGGCTGGATGTGGTGTCCACCACGGCCACTCTATCACTCCTCCTCCTCAACTGGACGAGGGATTCATGGGTCAAGATAAGGACAGGGAGAAATCGTTCAGCAATTACCATCATGGGCAAAACAGATTCTGTTTGGGAAAATTAATCTAATTTATTACCAACCAAATCAGAGTAGGGTAATGAGAAATAAAAACTAAATCTTAAGACACATTCCCATTACCCTTCCCTTCTTAGTGGGCTTAACTTTACTCCCGAATTCTCTACCTCCTCCCTGCCAAGTGGCACAGGAGGACGGGGAATGGGGGTTGCGATCAGTTCATCACACGTTGTCTCTGCTGCTCCTTCCTCCTCAGGGGGAGGACTCCTCACACTCTTCCCCTGCTCCAGCCTGGGGTCCCTCCCACGCGAGACAGTCCTCCAGGGACTTCTCCAACGTGAGTCCTTCCCAGAGGCTGCAGTTCTTCACCAACTGCTCCAGCCTGGGTCCCTGCCACGGCGTGCCGTCCTTCAGGAACAGGCTGCTCCATGGTGGGTCCCCCACACGGCCACAAGTCCTGCCAGCAAACCTGCTCCAGCGTGGGCTCCTCTCTCCACGGGGCCACAGGTCCTGCCAGGAGCCCGCTCCAGTTCCGGCTTCCAGTGGGGTCACAGCCTCCTGTGGGCATCCCCCTGCTCCAGTGTGAGATCCTCCACGGGCTACAGGTGGAGATCTGCTCCCCCATGGAGCTCCATGGGCTGCAGGGAGACAGCCGGCCTCACCATAGTCTTCACTAGAGGCAGCAGGGGAATCTCTGCACTGACACCTGCACTGACCTGGGTGTCTGCAGAGATGTTTCTCTCATGTATTCTCACTCCTCTCTCCCTCTGCAGTTGCTATTGCCGTTTTTTTTCCCTCCTTCTTAAATCTGTTAAACCAGAGGTGCTACCACCAATGCTGATGGGCTTGGCCTTGACCAACGGTGGGTCTCTCTTGGAACTGGCTGGCATTGGCTCTATCAGGGAAGTTTCTAGCAGCTTCTCACAGAAGCCACCCTTGCAGCCCCCTTGCTACCAAAACCTTGCCACACAAACCCGGTTCAGGTTGCTATCACATTTGTTCATAGTTTGGGGAAATAGTGTGTATGATCATTTCCTTGAAGTCTACTGAAAAATGACGACTTTCCAGATATAATTCTTGTCCATATTCATATGTCACAGAGCTCATTATGTATCTCCTTCAGTGTCTCTCACACCTTAAAGTAGCATTAGTATCATTGTAATGATAAACTAAGATATATTTCAGGGTGTTGACAATCATTTAATCTTGCCTAAAAATTCCATGTTGCTCTCTTATGTGTTCATTACTGTTAGACAACAGTCATTCATTTTGCAAAGCAGTGCAGCAAAGAGGGACACCAGCTCATACTGTTGTATAAGAAAATAGACCTTTTGCACTGAGGTCAAGGAGTGAATAAAGTTAGAGAAATCATTGTCATTTTATTTTAGGTATTCCATTCCATAGTAGAGAAAGTAGTTTGGATACTACTTCAGAAGATCTGAAACTCAGACAAGATAAATCCATAATGATTTGAATATTGAGGTGGTTAAGGGGAACAAGTCTCTAGCGTGGACAGAAGGGGGCTTGGAGTTTGGAGCACAGGACTCTCTTTCTGTGCTGTGTTTGTACAGTCCTGGAAGAATGAGCCCCTTGATTGCATTTATCTGCCCTAAACTAGGCATCTTTACAAGTTAGACTGACCATGTAAACTCACTACTCCAGGCTTTTTCAACAGTCCGCAAAAGGAAACAGAGGCCTCTGGAGGATACTTCATTAAATCCATTTTTGATGCTTATGCTATGGCAAGATGAATTCCACTCTGAACATCAAGCACAGTTTGTAACCATGCTAAGGTACAGGCTGCTTCTGTCACAGAAGTCCACAGTGCCTAGCAGAAGAGAGCTCTGGGCCCTGGCTATCCCTATCATCCAGAGACGCTGCTGCAATGGAACTACTACAGTCCTGAAAGTGCTAAGATCAGACTCCAGTGTGTTGGTAGATCTTGTGGCAGCAAGGCCTCCAAGCAACCGGGAGACAATAGTTTTTGATTGTCTTAGTAAAGGAACTTTATTCTTTGAAGGTGCCGAAGGAATGTTGGTAGGGCAGAATGGAATTTACCAAAGTTCCAAGACTAACATCCCTAATCTTGAAAAAAAGATGTGATATCACATATTTATTTAATAGCCCTTTCATCACTTTAGTGATGATACTGTGAAACAAAAAGGCTGGAGAAAACATCACAGTGCAAAAATAATTATAATTAGGAATTGAGGGGTAGTAAATAAATCATCTTCTATATTGCTTTCTTCTTTTCTCTTTCATTTTGGGTATATTTTCACACACTGGTTCCAGGATTCATTTGCATTCCAAGTGTTCTTACTAAAGCAGCACCATTTATTCTACAACATATACAAGAGTTTCTATTTTTAAAATTCTATTTCAAGGCATGAGCTTGGCATACAAAGTCAAATCCCGGGAGTGAGTCCTTTCTTTTTCCTTTAAAAAATAATAGGAAAAAAAATCCATCTGAACAGTTTTAGGTTACATGAGGGGAAAAACAGAAGTTGATACTTTCATCCACTTCCTCCCTTTTTCTTCCACGTTCTGTAACACAGCATCTGCATAAATGAAAATGAAAAAAAGAAAAAAGAAGAAAGGTGAAAGCTTCCTCTTTTTCCCCTATAATTTTAGACATTTTAAGTGTATATAAATATATACATATAAATCAGTGAACATAAGAAAATTCAGTATATCTAACATAACAATTACTTTCACTGTGTAAACTTCACATGCATATGCAAAAACACTGACCTGATATATCATAATGGTGCCAGTTAAACTGTGATAGTCTGTTTGATGACATTTATGAATGTAACGGTAAGGTATATAACAACATAGATACACTTCTACTGAATAGGAACTGCATTTAAAATAAAAAGAACATTCAGACTTACTTGTTTGAATATGACTCCATTGCAAGTGAAGTTCTACCTGGGGTTAAAAACTTACGTTATTTTCAAGTATTTAAGAGAATTTTAACATTTTTTAGAGCCTGGAGTAACTTTACTACAAATATATTACATTAATTTCCTTGGAATACAGCAATTTAATCAGGCATATAACCTCCCACACAATCAGCAAAGAAGGAATAGGCTATTGTCGCTATTTGTGCTACAAGAAGTAAGAGAGAATCCCAGAGTGCCCATGCAGATTCAGCTGTCCCTTATAGCTGGTACAACTATTTCACCTTTATAGACAGATAAATCCACACACAAGAGCAAACTTCATTAGCAACTGCAGAACAAGAATATATTTAACTGTACGTTGGGCCTACATTACCACAATATCCAAGTACTTCATAAGGAAGAAGAAACACATTTGCCAGAAAACTGTAAAACTGGGAAGTATCATCTTTTTTATTAAAAAAAACAAAGTGGGCAACTGGAGTTCAAAGAGATTAAGCACCTGCATTTCTGAGGTGCTATCTTCCATTTACATCAGCTTCATCCTGGGTTTTTAGTCCTTGACAGCTCTTCAGATTAGATCCTATCAAATGAGTTGTCCCAGATTGTTGTGAAGGTCTGTGGCAAAGTTTGAGTGATAAAGCAGATTTACACAGTTCTAGTTGAATGATTTAATAGAAGAGCATTTGTCACTATGGAGAGGATGAAAAAAGACTTTGGGGTTATTTGCAGGAAGTACTTCATGCATTGCCATGAATCATCACATATAATGGCATGTGAGTGAGTGAAAAATTATATTTCAATATATGTAATTATTCTTCAAATTTTTATCAGGCAGATTCCTAAAAAAACCTCAAACTCACTTACACTTAGCATATTTCGGTTTACTTAGAAAAAAAAGGATGGAGCTGAACTCTGTTTTCAGTCAAATGCCTAAATTGCAGAAATTATGTACAAGGGTTGAACTGTATGACTATTTTCCACTGTCAGTACAAATGTATCTACATCTATGAGATAATTCATGAAAAAACTGAAACATTCTGTTTTATTTCATATTCAGATGATAATCTACATCTAATTTTATTACACTTAAAATAAACCTGAGAAATTCAAAGCATAAGTTTGGATGAAAATTAAATGCAAATAACAGTCTATATTGATTTATGGTGTGTACAATTTTCCTGGAGTTTTAGTGATATTTTTATTCCTTCATAATTAAGCATAAATTATTTTATTTTAAAAGGTAGTGTAGTCCCAACTAGTTTGTAACAGATAGCAGGCTACTGTGATTTTTTTGTTGTTGTCTGTAGCATTATATTTTTCTTACAATTCTATTTCTTTTGCAGAAGAAAGATATAACTACAGGAAAAACGTATCTAGCAATTAATGATTACATTTCTAGTCACTGTGAGTCCTGTGTAGATCACGTACCTTATGTGTTTAATAGAGACATCATAATTATTGTGACTTTTAAAACTGAGGGAGTGGTGCCTGATTCAGACTGCAGATATTCCAGGATGGCTGAGATTTTTCTGTACAATGAAAATACAGAAGTAGTATATAACAGATCATTTTTTGGTAGAATACAAGTGGGGGATTGGTCTGACCTACCTACAGGGTTGGCATCTGCCACTGTGCTGGTTGCCACAGGTTTCCTTCAGAATTGATAAGAGAAAAAGTCATTTTGTGGAAGGAATTTATTCAACCAGTTAAAGGCACCTACCTCAGGATGACCCATCATGACCCATATCAACTGACTGTGTTAAGTAGAGCTTCTTCAACTACTTCCTGTCAGAGGAATGTTCCTTTATAGGAGCACAGGTTAGATACTGTGATTACTCCTCTCACAAGGAGAAGATCCGGTAATCTTGAAGAGTAGTTAGAAATGATCTCTCAAGGTTGGCATGAACTCAGAGGCAAGAATCATGGCATCTTCATCAAACTTCTTTACCAGGCAGCAGTTGTGGCAGTGCCTACATGCCAGGCATGTCCTTGGGGTGTCCTGTGCTCCTGCTTCCTGGACCAGGGGCTGCTGGAGTACACAGGGCCATGCAGCCTGGTTGTTCTCAGGGCAACTGGAGGAGCACCCAGGAACATAACATGTCATAGCATGCTCCTGCCCCACAATGCAGGCAACTGCAAATGTGGCCCCTGATGGGTCAGGGGTACAAGGGAGTGTCCCAAGTTTTAGAGGAGTCTAGGTACTTTTCACACAGCTTCATTTCAAACAGAATGAACAGACAGGAATTTTGCTACTACTGGTTCTTTTAGCTGTGAACTTCTGAGTAATCAGAAGACCTTACTGTTCTATATTGGATTTAATCCCAAGTACTGAGAAGACTGAGCACTCACTTCTTCCCCTTAGTTTTTCCTTGATTTCCAATTAACATGGGCAGGAACTGAATCCTGAATCCTGACCTATGAGTTTATAATATTGCCACTTCCAGGGGCTTGTTCTGAAAAATTAAGTGGTGTGGCCAACAGCAATGTGATGTTGAGCAGTCAGAGAGTCTGTTAAATCAGATCAAAGGATATCGCTAATTTTAACTATGTGTCATAGCCTTGCTGTAGAGATAGTACAGCACTCACTTCAGATATTGGAAAATGTAGGAAGCTGTTTAAACGAATCCCTTTGGAAATGTAGTGCCAGGCTAAATGGTGACAGACACAGCAGTGAGAAACTCGTTGTACCTAGTACCATGTTCAAAACCCCAGATTCTGACTCCATCTCTTACATCCCTTTTCATACACTGGGAAGTTTTGTTCCCAGGGGATATCATAACCTGATTTTTCAGGAGCTACTTGAAATTAAGTGCGTAGTTTTAAGTTCCTGTCGAGCCTTCCTTTACAGTCAGTAGAAATGGAGAACACCAACTTATCTACCTACCTTCAATACCTATCCTGGGATGGGATGAATCACACTCTGGTCATGCCTCTCCCTCCGCTGATTAGAGAGTGAGCCTTGGAGAACACTTGAAGTGAGACCCCCGACTTAGCTAATTTTCAGTAAATTAAATCCGACTTTTGCTTTAATTATGCTCCTAGCTGCAGGGAAAATGGAAAGAAAAGTGAAAAAGTAGTTCTGATGTAAACAGGATCAAGGTTACATCCCATAAAGTGAATACCCAGGTGCACGTTTTTGGAGCACTGCAGTGGAATTTGCTAACTCTGTACTCAGTCCTAGAAGTTACCTTGTTAAAAGACTGCAAAGCCGATTATAATGGCCACGAAGCTGAGAGGCACAGGACTGTTTTGTTTTCAAGGCATCCATCAAATTTTTGCTACTACAATTCCATTCACTTCAATGACATCAAAACATCTGAGGCTATCTATTTTTCACCAGCTTCAAAATGAAGCTGAGAAGTTGATGAGGACATCAACCTCTAAAACATATCCATAAATCATGAACTGTAAGAATTGTTACTGTAACCTTAGGGAGACACCTTTGTTTCTCTTTTTGCCTTCTAATGTTTACCTGTTCCTATAACTTACAATAATATATTTTTCCTACATATGAGCTATATCTTCCAACTCCTTTAGATCCTTTCATAAAGCCCACGAGTCAACTGTACTGCTGAGAGTGACTTTCTCTCTGGTGTTCTCCTCTCCTTTGCTTGAACCTAATCTTCTCTTCCTAGTGTATTTGCCTGACTTAAACTATGACCTTTCAGGAGCAGTGAGTGTCTTGTCATGCTTTTGCGAAGTATGTGTGGATTATACCAACAGTGCAGTTCTGCGTTCTGAGTTTAAGAATGTGTGATTGAGAACACGTTTTTTTAATGAAGCATAAAACATTAGTTTTAAGCAATGTCATTCAGGAAATGAAGACAAAATTGCCATTGAATTTATTTGGTGCTAGGATTGAAGTGTCCGCAAACAGGTAATACCTGCGATAGCATATGAGAAATGGAGATTGGGGATATAAGAGCAAAGCACAGGACCCAAATACTCTCTTGTTCCCTTCCTGGCCTCCTGGGATCTCGGCAGTATGCAACTTCAAAGGGGGATAAGTGGCTTATATAACCGAAGATAAAACTGCTAAGCAAGGACTATGAAATGTCCAATACTCTCCTTAAGAATGCATTATGATAAAGTGAAATCAAGGAACAAAATTCAAAGGAATAAATACGGTCAGCAAGAAACCTTAGATAAATAATAATAATGCAGATAGAAGAATTAAACATAATTGCTGTACTCGTGCATTGCTAATGAAGCTGGAATGAAACCAGGTGGAAGAGATCTATTTGTTGCCCATTGGCTCCTGCAGGCTGGAGATAGTAATATGGAAGACAGAGGAAAACTTAATGAAAGTAGACTGACCTGCCAAATCAGCAGTAATATTATATTTTTTTTCATATACAGACATGTAGGTAATGTGACATTACCCTAACATTAGTTAATGTGACATTAACCTAACATTAATGAGGATATTATAGTGGTCATCATATAAGAGCACACTTTTGCATATTTAAGTGCCAGTGACTTTTTTTTGCTTTGTTTTTTTGTTTGTTTGTTTGTTTGTTCGGGTTTTAATTAAGAATGTTTTCCAGAATAAGGGGCATGAGCAAAAACAATGGCAGTCTATACTCTGGTAATGCCAGAATTATTATTTTGCTCCTGCAACATATAAAAGAAAATCATTCTGTTCATAAATTCATCTATAAACTTTCATTAGCAGCTCAGAAATGGGCTAAGGAATTTGGCCAAAAATACTGTGGGTAGGCTGTTTTAATTTTTGTTAGCTTTTTTCCCTCTCTCCCTCTTTCTTTCCTTGCCCCCTTCTTTTTAAAAATATCTTTTTCCCATGGCTGCTAAGCATGTGGTTAAAGGGGAGAAAAATCATATTGACTAACTGATTTTCATTTAGTGCACCAGGAGCCTTAAGCCACTTTACGTGCAGATTTCCAGTTTCAATTAGAATGGATTTGCAGACATCAGATGATGTGAAAAATTATCTCATTTGAATCACATGAAACCAAACCACTAAGACATTGCTGATGAGGGAAACAGTGGTCTCATCTTTCCTGTGGTGTGCCATCTCTATTAGACTTTGTAAACTGCGGCAGTTTGAAATCTTTAACCAGCCATTACTAATAAGCATATGTTAATTGTAGCAGAGATCATAAGCAGGTCAATTAGGAGGCAAAGACTGGAACAGAATGAAACATTCAGCTGGAGGGAGAATTCAGGGCAGGTGTCGGCCAGCATGCGCTGCCCTGGCAGGAGCTCTAAGCATCTTGGGTAGAGCTCATTTAACGTTTTGATTTGCTGAATTTGCATTTCAGATTTCCATTCCTAATAGACAATATAGTCAGTCTTTGTTAATGAGGACTCTGATTACATGTGCCATTATAATTGGGAATTAGCAGGCCAGCCTTGTTTTGGAGATTAAATCCAAAGTAAATTGGATTAAAGACAATGCTGCTGAAATCTCTTTCTTTGTGTTTTCTCAAGTCAAAGGTGTGGAAGACTCCATTTGTTTTGTACATATGGATCTTACCTTGATTAGTGTGTCTTGTGGTTTGTTTATACTTTTTGAACATAGCATCTACTAGCAGTTCCGATATTAAAAGCAAGTAAGAAATTGCTATGTTTACTTAAATGATCCTGACAAGGTGCCTAGCTTTACTGTTATGCACTGATGAACAGAGTGCCAGTAGAGAGTTAAGAGCATTCTGAAATATTATTTCGTATTATAAAGTAAATGTCTCTAAGCGTTCATCTGCCCAGAGTATATCCTTGTATTAATCATTGACTTTAACGCTAGGTACGAGTTTATCCTACCTTCATTTACACCAGTTTAACTCCATTGGTTTCAGAGGAGCTACTGAAGTTTTAAAAAGACTAGATTAATTTTTTATGTAGTTCTATAGGTAAATATTTTAAAAAGTTTCCAGTTAATTCAGAAACAGGAAAGTAGGATTCTTTCTTTTTCTTTCTTTCTTTCTTTCTTTCTTTCTTTCTTTCTTTCTTTCTTTCTTTCTTTCTTTCTTTCTTTCTTTCTTTCTTTCTTTCTTTCTTTCTTTCTTTCTTTCTTTCTTTCTTTCTTTCTTTCTTTCTTTCTTTCTTTCTTTCTTTCTTTCTTTCTTTCTTTCTTTCTTTCTTTCTTTTCTTTTCTTTTCTTTCTTTCTTTTCTTTCTTTTCTTTCTTTTCTTTCTTTCTTTTCTTTCTTTTCTTTTTTTCTTCCTTCCTTCCTTCCTTCCTTCCTTCCTTCCTTCCTTCCTTCCTTCCTTCCTTCCTTCCTTCCTTCCTTCCTTCCTTCCTTCCTTCCTTCCTTCCTTCCTTCCTTCCTTCCTTCCTTCCTTTCCTTTCCTTTCCTTTCCTTTCCTTTCCTTTCCTTTCCTTTCCTTTCCTTTCCTTTCCTTTCCTTTCCTTTCCTTTCCTTTCCTTTCCTTTCCTTTCCTTTCCTTTCCTTTCCTTTCCTTTCCTTTCCTTTCCTTTCCTTTCCTTTCCTTTCCTTTCCTTTCCTTTCCTTTCCTTTCCTTTCCTTTCCTTTCCTTTCCTTTCCTTTCCTTTCCTTTCCTTTCCTTTCCTTTCCTTTCCTTTCCTTTCCTTTCCTTTCCTTTCCTTTCCTTTCCTTTCCTTTCCTTTCCTTTCCTTTCCTTTCCTTTCCTTTCTTTCTGATCCTAGGTATTAGCAGAGAGCAAGACAAGTTCTGTCATTTACTAGACTCTGTACAATAGCTTTCAGTAGCTGCAGTCATATCCAGTTGTAGCTCATCTTTCATGTGTCTTGTTCTGTGGTCATGTAAATCAAATACAGTCCAGATTCCTTTAAAATTCCCATGGATACCTTAGTTTCATAATCTAGTTATACTTTTTTCATTAATGAGTTTGCAGAACAAACTTGTTTTCCTGCAATTGAAAATTGACAATAAGTTTACTTTGCAATTGCAGGAAAAAACAGTCCAGCAAATAAAAGACCGCATATTCCATGTCATTACATCTTGCATCTGACAAGAAGCAGCAGCTCTTCATGTACAGGTCATCAAAAGCAGAAAGCAGAAAAGCAATAAAAAAACGATGAAGTAAATCAGGTCAATCAGCAATGTTCAGCTCTTTCAGGAAACTAAAGAATGTCAACCCCGGGAGTTTTCATAGTCAAAGATCATTTATTTGCTGATTTCATAAATCTCTTAAAATATTTCTCTTTCTGTCTGTTACTTCTTTTGGACAAGATCCTAGTTGGAGTAAGTCAGGTGTGCTCCTTGCCCTGGTAACTCAACAACTCTTTCGGCATTAATCCATTACGTATTGACGTTGTATTAGTCCATGAGGAATCTTTGAGCATTCTCGTTGCCTTTCTGCTGCTTCTTAGTAGTTAGACTGAAAAAGAAGCATGCTAAAACAAAATACAAAGACCTAGAGTTTCTTTTTTTTAATTGACTTTCAGGTTTACAAAATTATGGGGCACATTAATTATGCAAGAAAAACAGATTTGTTGGAGTCTGAGTATAGAACCACTTCCAGGCTGTTGCATGTGAACTGTCCAGCATAAGTAAGAAATTACTTTTTGGCAGCCTGTTTCAGAGCAGAACAAAATAAATGAAGTTTAAAGATCATCTGTCTTTGCTATGTGTGAGTTATTTAGATCAGAAAATGTTATTTATCTCGGGAAAAGATGTGGTGAATCATAGTGATGTGCAAATAATCAGCTTCTATACATGTCAGACACTCTGAACATACTCATTTAGCACTTACTGCATCTTATACATCAAATAAGTATTCTTCTTACAACCTTGTCTGATTTTTTAGTATTATGGGTTTTATGGAAATACATTTCTCCATCACTTCTGTTTATCTGAAGGAGAGAAAGCGAAGGTGAAACTGCACAAGAAAATTTGTCCAAGGAAATACCAGTGATCACAGTTACACTGTGATGGTTGTATTCAGAGCTGGCATCACAGTGTTACTACCCCTGCACTGTCAGTGTCAGTCTCCCGCAGTGTGTTTCGAATACTAAGTTCTACTCTCTCAGTGCTACCATGAAAACAGATCTAGCCGTTAAACTGATGACAGGTAAAAGATTGGACAAATTAAAGCCATTTGTTTATGTTTGGCCATGCATATCATATGCACAAATTCATGTTTGAATATGACTGTGGGTGCGCACACGTTTTCGTGTGTAGAGACAAAAAATGCAATGAGTAGGGATTTTTAAGGAAAGATTTAAAATATAAGCCATAGAGATGTGTAATGTTCATCACACCTTCCTTGACATTTGTAAGACACGACTTCCTGGAAGTAAAAATGTTGGCATTGTGGCAAAAGGAGCCTATTAAATAGTTGTCCTTGAAAAGGTGTGAGTATATAGGAAAACTCTGGAAAACAAAGGAATTGTGACAGGACAAAAAAGCCTCACATATGGTAGAAAGGCAGGACTGCAGCAAAACCTACTGCCAGAGCTAAGTACGTATTAATTATTATTGCACAGCAACTTTAAAACGGCTTATGTAATTAACCTCAAAGTCTCCCTCAGCTGATTTTTTCCTCTAGGCAGGAGCTTTGTCAGGAAGTTTAGCAAATGGTAGATGATTCAACATCATTTTCACAGTGGAAGAGCCTTTGAACCTTAACTGTGAGAAACCTACTGTCAGAAGATTGTTATTATTTATGATCCTTATTATGTGTCTTTTGTTTGTAAGGGCCTTTTTAGCTAAATAGTCCTCAACAATGTAGGGGTACACAGATTCTACCCCAAAAAATTTGCAAGTTAAGGTGGAGGTTTTGCTCAAAGCATGACTCTAATCATTCTGCTGAGAAAAGCACTTGCATTACTATCCTTATAGGTCCTAATCTCTGTGTGTGTGTGTGTATGTGAGCACTTTCTAGCATTTATAAAAGATGCAACTTTTGACAGAGATCTCAACATTTAATTAGGGACAAAGCTTAAGACAGACAGATACTTAGAAAACCAGACAGTATGAACATAAAGTTTGTTTTTGTGCTATTCCTGTTACTGGGACACACTGCTATTACACTGGCCATTTCTTCTCCAGAGCTTCTCCTTTCTGTTCATTGATTCGTTATAGTTTGGGTTAGATGTGCATGAACATGATAAGAATGTGTGATATGACCTGGTGGTGGGCTCTAAGGTCTAGAAGCAAAGAAAAAAAAGAGATAAGGAAATGTGAGCTAAGGGAAACAGGCCAAATGAGCAAGGGAGACGAGGAGAAAGTTGCAAGAAGGTTGAGATGAAGGATATCTCTGAATGACTGATACTGCTGCGTGCAAGAGGACTTACTGGGGCACTTTTTCTTTGTGGTGTTACTACCTGTACTGACTTTAGCTGGGATAGAGTTAATCCCGCTATAAGATGTGAAGGCAGGGGAGTGGGCGAAGAAATTGGGAGAGACCTCACTGTCCCCCTGGGTTCTATATTGACACTAGAGACTTCCAGGGGTGAATGTGAGTCAGTTCCTTTTAAAAAGTCTGAAATGTCAATACCGTTAAGACAAGCCCCACAGTGATTTGGTTCCTGCTTGTAGATTGAGAAAGCTGCACTCAGAATTTCCTCCTCTCGGGGCATTGCATTGACCCATGAAATCTGATTAGTAGGACTTACCTCCAGGTGGCCTTGGTGGGATGTTTGGTAGAAACTGAATGTCTGGTAGTACTCAAGATGCTTGGAAGTACAAAAATAGGAACATTTAACTGTCTGCTTATCTCATAGTACCAAAACTAATAAGAAGGATCTTGGAATTTATAATTAGAAGAATAAAGTGTTTTCCTTTCTGGTCAGTCTATTGTACACTGTATATTGCTGTATAATTTAAAGAACACATTTAATTTTAATGTGTTTAATACCTGCATTTTATTTCACCAAGAACAAATTTGGTCAGAGTTACCAAGCTCTTCCTGAGAAAAGTCCCAAAAGGCACTTGGTATTCTGGAAATAGTGGGACTGGTTCAGTCCTGACACAGGCAGTCAGTACACCACTGGTGTTAGTGGTGCTGCTCCCATCCCTCTCAGGGATGAAGTCAAGCCAACAAAAGCATGAATATTACTGGATAAGGTCTCATTTTTTTTGGAGTACCTAGAGGTGTAGATACTTTGGAGAGAAGAGGAACAAAAGAATTAAAAAGGAGGTTATCAGTACAGAAAATTGAACCTCAGTCAGATTCAATCAACCAAGCAATAGGTTTCCTCAACTCTTTTAATAGATTGGCTACCCCAATGCAAGAGTCTCTTGAGGTCTCATAATTTAAATTAGTAGCTTAGTCTGGCAGGTAAATGCACATGCAATGACCAAGGTTTTCAGAAGCTGATTTAGATTTTCACTCTGGACAAGCTCTCTTTGATTTCCAGCTTGTTCCTTGATGCTGTTAGTCCCACTAAGGTGTCACTTCACTGAAAGTTGGCTCAACAGGTTTGACAGCTTCTTCACTTCTGTAGCGGTAGATTGGCTCTATATGGTGCTGGGACACATGAGTGATAGTAGATATTTGTTGATAAGTGGATAATTGTTTGTATACTGTTTCACACAGGGAAAACATATGCTTCTGCTCTCAGGGGATTGTCTTGCATTTCTACAATGTCCCAACCTCCATGTTTTCCCCAGACCAATTCATCTAAATATAAATATCACTGTAAGGACAGTTAATTAGATATTCTTACAGGCTATGTACATCCTGGTTTTTTTGTAAGCTAAGTCAAGTTTCCATAAATTGCAATATTTGACCAACATGCTTGTTGTCATGCCTTATATGTATATATATACTTAGGGGTTTTGCCCTATACCTCTCTTTAGCAAGCCCCATCATAGTTTATCACTTTATGTTGATGGCTAAGTAATATTCTTTTCCCTAACATTGGATTTACTTCCTTTCACCACCTTAAATTATATAGATCAGTCCATCAGTCCATGGTAGGTATTCATACAGAGCAAATTACATATCCAAATACACCTCACATATATAAGACTATCTATTCATGTTGATATTCTTATACCTCAAAGAAAGATCTTGGTATTTATGTTTACACTCAGAATACCGAAATATACATTTTAATGTTCCATATTCCCTTTTATCCTAGTGTCACTCTCCTCAACAATAAAATAAAAAGATTTCACAGCAAACACCTGCAGGCAGGGACTGACAAGCTGCAGCACCAAAGGGCTTTTCAGAGCTGCCTCCTGTTACTATAACCTACTCACAGAGTCAGAGGCTGAGTGCTGGTAACACTTACTTTAGGTCTCTGCTGTTTCTATCTATCTCCCACTCCACTTGGTGCAGGAGAGTCCAGAAATTCCAGGTCAAAGCTCTGGGGACAACTAAAAACTGAGGTTTCTGGGTCAGGACCCATATCTTCCCAGAGTCAGCAGATCTCGCCTGTTATCTATCCTGATGACTCAGCTTTCCAATTCCTTTGCAAAGTCAATATAGATATGACAATGTTGTTTCCTTAAGTTTGGGACCTGCTGGACAAAGAAGTAAAATAGGGAAAATCTTGAAGAAGAGCAGCATAATGAGAACGGTGCCTAACGCACCTCATTTTTATGTTAAGTCTCCCATGGAAAATGCATATACATTTCTGCATTGGGCACACAATGAGTACACTGCACTGTACTCAAAGCTGCTGCCAGGTTTCTTATTTAAGTGTTTTAATCAAAGAACATTGAGATGGCACTGGTATCAAAGGGATGAATGTATGTTTTTTCACATGAAAATAAAAGGATAGCTCTAACTGAGGGAAAAAATCGCAGAATACGTGTGTGTGTTTGCACATGTGTGCATGTTTGCATATGTGTGTGTGTGTAGGGGGTAGCAGAGGCTATGACATAGCATATGAAGTCAATAGTGTAGTTGTTATTATTTATACATGAGTAAAGATTACAAATGCAGGCAATAGCTCAGATCTCTCACCCCCTGGATCTGTGAAACCTGTCACTCAGTCTCCTGCGGTGTGTCTTCCTGTCTCCGAGCCATTGGACCACCTGCTGCCATGACTCTCATCTATTGCATCGCCCGAAGGCCTCGATGATAACAGCATTGATTCCAATGTACATCTAATTACTTCTCATAATCTATTCATTTCACAATAGTGTAGTGAAACATCTGTCACATCATAAACTCTTTAGTATCCTTATCAAACCACCAAAACATACTCTGCTGCCAATTGGCAGCTACCTTGCTTTCTCTTCTTATTAATATGATGCAAACATATCTATGTTTTTTTGGTTGCTTTAGATGAATTTCCCTGATGACCAGTGAAAAAGCATTGGGCAAACTGCGATTGTAACATCTACTCACTACTTGGTGAGGTACCATTATTGATGTCATACAAATATCAGCGAAAATTGCTTTGTTTCTTCTAGAGATAAAGGCTCTAAATAGGGTCTTTAACATTTATAGCACAGTAATAGATGGCTTCCTTCCTTGGCTCAGTGTGACTGATTCATTTACTAAAATAAGCATCTCAGGGATTATTACATTTGAGCGATATATTGCATGGAAAAGCCTTTTACCTTTATAGTTTTTACTTTACCTGTGGGTAAATAATGCCCACTCTTTCTCTTTCTTCCTGTAAGAAATCAAGAGCAAGGAGACCCATTAGCACATATTTTTATTATCAAACTATAGAGAATGTATCTATCCCAATAGGATCATGAATATACAGTCGCATATGATAAAGAGGGCTGATTAGTCCACTGAAAGGAACCTCAGATATTCAGGCAACATCATGGAAAATAAACTCTGAATAGTGAGATGTTGATTTACCATTACATACTGAATTACGATGAACAACAAATCCCGAGTGAAAGGAGTGATATATTAACCGTGTATCCCCTTTCATTGTAGATGTTAACACAAACTGGGTCTTGTTCTCATTGTTTTAAATCTGCAATGGAAATGAATTTAGTGTTGATTTGATAGCTGTAGAAACAGGAGCCGTTTGTGCATCTGCAGAAGGGATACAGCAAGAGCAGCCATTCTGGGAGCTTCCTCACAACGTGCTTCAGCCCAGCTGTTGGAGGACCCTCTTTTCCATGGCCTTTCAGTAGCTGTGGAGGATGCTAATTTGGATAATCTGCCAAGGCTGTAGTGTGGCACCAGTCACTGTAGTTACTTTTCTTATCTGAACATCTGGCAGTAAGGAACTGGACTGCCATCACCAATTCAAGCCACATTTTGTTAGCTCCTGACCTTGCTGGGAATCAGAGGGGTGACCTAAAGGTGAAGGAGTCCATATCTCATTACCAACCCCCAGCACAGCCAGTCCTCTTTTATCCATTTGTCAATATATAACGCAACCTGAATATTTATCTGCCTCTATTTTCATCACTTGTGCATTTTCTGGTTTGGAATAGGTATCATTTGTACCTATTTACTTAAAGTGCATGTTTTGATATCCGAAATACACTCACCACTCCGGCACAGTGGGAAACATGCAGAGATTTTAGTGCTATTGATGTATCTTGCAATATGAATATGTCCAATGCATAAGTCACTTAAAAGTGAATATTTGACCTATTCAGTCCTTGATGTTGCTTTGCAGAAAGGCTGGGATTTATGCATTTGTGAACACGCCTCTTCATCAGGGAGAAAAGAAGAAAGAAGCAGTTTAAATCTAAAGGAAAAGCTTTCAGAAAAGCTCAGAGCTCAAAGAACAAGGTCAATGCTGGATCCAGACTGATCTGATATTCCATTCCAACCACCAAAACTTGTACCAAGCACCAAATTTATGGGAGTGTGACAAGAATCTACAACCGGTGCTACACTTGAGAACCAGACCAAAACTAAGTGGATAAAAGATACTTTGGTTTGGTATCTGTATTTAAAGTTTTTTTTGAGGGAAAAGAACAAGCCACCACAGCACGCTGGATAGAAGCAATACAAAATTTTCCAGCTTTAGTTAGGAAAAAATCTATAAATTAATTTGGAGTAAATAAAAAAAATTTCTTTAGAGTAAACAAACAAGGATTTTTCAGAATATACAACAGTGCTGGAGAGAATTTTTATACTTGATTGTTTGTTTTAAATTGAAAGTCAATTTTTAAGTAAAATGAAAAATTTCAAAACAAAAAGGTCAAATATTTGTTTTCAAAGTATCAAAATAACATTTTTAAACATTATCAAAATGTAATCCTTATTTCTCTTCTGAAACCATAAACTTGACCCAGATTTTTTGATATTTCACCATCTTCCCAAAGGGAATTTTTCAACAAATTCATTGTCCATCAAAAGTGAGTAGATAAACAAATGGATAAAAATGTTTCAGTGTTATTTCAATGTAAATCTTTGGATTAGGGGGATATAGCGACCATATATCAGAAAAGCGAGTTGGCAAATAGGTCTTACAGCAGAATAGTGTGGGGGGTTAACCTTGGATAAGGGCCAAATTCCCACCCAGCCTCCCACTCACTCCCCATCCTCAACAGGACAAAAGGAGAAAATAGGATGAAAAAGCTTGTGGGTTGAGATAAATACAGGCAGATCACCTACCAATTACCTTCAAGGACAAAACAGGATTGACTTGGGAAAAAAAAAAAATATTGCCATTTAAAATAGATCTGGACAGCAAGCAACAAAGACAAAAATTAAAAGAACACCTCTCTCCCACCCCCTTTTATTCTCACACTCAATGTCACCCCTCTGTTCCCAACTCCTCTACCCCTCCCCAAGCGGTGCAGGAGGATGGGGAATGGAGGGTTGGGGTCAGTCCATAACATCTCCTCCCTGCTGCTCCTTCCTCCTCACACTTTTCCCCTGCTTCAGCATGGATCCTGGCCATGGGCTTCCAATCCTCCAAGAACTGCTCCAGCATTGGCTTTCCATGGTCTGCAGTCCCTCAGGATAAACTCGCTTCAGTGTGTGCATTCTTTCACAGGTCCTTCAAGAAATATCCACCTGCTCTGGCATGGGGTCCTCCACGGGCTGCAGGGAGATATCTGCTCTGGTGTCTCTTCCATGGGCTGCAGGGAAATATTTGCTCCGGCATCTGTAGCACCTCCTCCCGCTCCTTCTCCGACTTCGGTGCTTGCACTGCTGTTTCTCACTTTTTTCTCTCTTTCTCTGCCTGTGTGGCATTTTTTTACACATTTTTAAATACCTTTTCTTCGAGGCACCACCACCTTGGGTGATGGGCTCTGCTGTGCCCTACAGTGGGTTGGCTGGAGCTGGCTGGAACCGTCCATGTCCAGCACAGGGCAGCCCCCACCTCTCCTCACAGAGGCCACCCCTGCTACCAACACCTTGCCATGTACCCCCAGTACAACAAATAAGATGCTGCTTCTAAATGACGAATATTTTGTATTTTAGGTTCTTTTTGTTTGGCTGCAAGTTTCACTGAGTATGACAGTTTTTACACAGCCACAGACTTACTGCAATAAGAATACATGCTACAATTGAAAAACTATAATTCCCTACAGATTGAGTCTTTTCTAAATCAATGAGGATGGACAGAAAAAGGGATCGCTTTCATAGCTTGTTTCAAGCATTTCCAACATACATTAAGTGAACACAGACTGTATTTTTCACAGACAGATTATATACTGATTTAAAGCAATAGAGCTCTTTTGAGGCCATCTGAGCTATGCTGATTTACTATAGCTAAAGTGCTCAGTCACTCAGTGAACAAGAAGACCTAACTCTCCTTGAGCAACCTTATTATTATGATACCATGACACCATTGTCAATGAAGTTCCTACATGGAGAGCTCTGGAAATTACAAGGTGGGGAGGAAAGGAAGCAGGCAGGCAAGCAGTTAAAACAAGCATTTAACAACTTTTAGGTGTTTGGGATGTAACTACTCAGAACTAACTCTTTAATACCAATGGTCATAGTTCTCCCAATGTAAGTAACTTGTATCTGCCTGTGCTCTCCGTAATTAGTTTCAAGACCTGTTTTCCTGGTCATGCACTGGTGCAACTGTCCTCTCAAATGAACTGTAGAAACTTGCTCCATGGGGGAACCACAGAGATCATGGAAAGAAGAGCCTGTCTGCAGCAGAATGACCTAATCTCTGCTGCAGGGAATTTTTGTGTCAGAAATTTTGTTCTGGTCCCTACTGATCACCTCCATTTGGTGTTCTGTAGGGAGGGATACAACGGCTTTTTACTTTTTGCGTTTACTAATGCAAAAAGAAGATCTCTGTCTAGATCTTCTCTTGCCTCTCCTTGTCTGCTCCTGTGTTTTTTTTTTTTCCTGACACAAAAGGCCTGCATAACTGGCTAACTCTCTATGCCCTTTTACCACAACCTCTTTCCTGTTGCTCTTAATACCTATTATCTTTCTTGCTTTAGTGTTAAGTAGGACAGAAACTTCATTCAAACACAGAAGAGCTTAGCAACTCTAGGATAAAGGCATCTCACACTCCTTATGGATCTAGTAGAAAAAGTCAATTTTACTAATGCAAAAAACTCTCCACCTCAAATCAAAATTAGAGCCCCAAAAAATTATTCATATTTTCCTTGAAGTTATTCTGATTTTTAAAGGAAAAAAATCAGTTGTGGAAAAGTGAGCTTTAAGATTTTTTTAGAAGATTGTGTCTGGATTAGTTTTGGCAAAAAGGAGGATTTGTCCGCTCAAGTGTCCTCAAGTCTGGAGAAAGTTACTCGTATTCCCTTGTATCATTCTTCAGCGACCGCCACTTGTAGCTCAGTAGCTACATAATGAGCACAAATTGCATACCTCAGATGTAGAATTAATTTCCAAACCATTGTAGTACTGGGACAGGTGCATAGTAAAAAACATTTTTTTATTACTGCCAAGGCCAGAGTGTATGAGTTTTTCACACGTTGGCTGGAGTAGCACTTCAAGGATCTGCAAAGAAGAGACAGTTGAACAGTGACAGCTAAACCCCACTGGGTCCCCACAGGCAGCTTAATTGGGATACTGAAGTTTTTCATAGTATGGGGGAGACGGTCAGCTTGTGAAGGTCAGGTTTTGGGCTGAGCAGGTTCACTTTCTTTTGATTGTCCATTAGACAACATATCAAAACGCTATCTTTCTACAGCCATCTTTATTTACAGGATTTATCTTCAAAGACAGATGTTTAAAAAAAAAAGATGCATGAGGACTTTTTGTGTCTGTGTCAGACATCCTGATGGAGACTTGTGTTGGCAGAATTATCCACCACCCGAAGAAACTTTTTGGTGCAGTTAAGATTTAGAAACGATAACTAAGAATGTCAGGGGGCAGGATAGTTAACTATTGTTGGGTAGTCCTGGCTATCATGTGAAAACACAATCAAAATTTAGGTTCGTTCCGGATAACATTAGTTGCCTAGCTCAGTTGCCTGAGATCCACGCAAAATCCATGGATAGAGATAAGCACTTCCAGAGATCAATTCAACTTGTTGTATCAAACTGCCCTCTGAAGTGATATGTGGATTTTTTGCCTTTGCCTCTTTTGTAAAGACTACTCTGGGTGCCTAAGGCCACTTAGATCAGACTTATCAGTTATAGGTCCAGAAATCTGTGTAGGAAGAATCTGTTCCCATGTGGATTTAATTCAAGCAGTCTGTTACTGTTCCTCACACACTTTTCTGTTGTTTGGGTTTTTTTTTTCTATTTATTTGTCATATTTTGGACCCAGTTCTATTTTTAGTTGAAGTGGTTTTTAGCCTGAATCACACTAAATAAAATGCAGTAGCTCCACACTAGGCTGCAGTTGTGGCAGGGCTTTACTGCTAGTGTACTCTGGTGTTGAGGGTAATGGAAGACAAGTATGGAGAAGGTCCTTGAAATCACAGAAACATTAATGTTTCTAGGATTTTCTTATGCAATTGAATGCAAAAAGGGAAGAGTCATTCTTCTGCTGGTATGGCACTGAAATTATTGTCCATTCAGTTTACTTAAAATGTTGGAAGATATATTTTGTCAAAAATTCTGGTTTCTTTGCCTTCTGACACAGTACAAAGAAAGGATAACAGTGGAGAAAATAATCTAATTTCACTGACCATGTGTATAGTTTCATGTTGCTTCTTAAAGAATTTTTTATGGTCCCATTTAAAATACCAGATGGCATGTTAATGTTGCCTTTAGGTATTTAGCTTGAGGCATGTTTGACATATATTCATAATTGGGTGTTCCAAAGCATCTCCTCCAAGATCTCAGTTCTTTTCATTACCCAAGCAGGAAACCTAGGCTGCTAATATAGCACCCTAAACAAGATGTGATGTCTTGTGGATACCCCTCACATCCTTCTTTTCTTAATACTGCATAGATTAAATTTGTCTGGCAAAAGAAGCATGTCTATGATCTTTTGCAGAACTTTGTACCTTTTCCAGTCCTTATAAAGCCCTGCAGAAGTAACAGTCCTGCATAATCCTGTTGTATTCCAGCTGAGGTTTACCCTCATTGGGTATTGGAATTGTTAATAATTTGTACATGTTGCACAGTAGTAAAGCAGCCTTACCATGACTAGAGACTTACTCAGCTGAGTGCCATTGGAGACTACAAATTGAATGCCCAAGCATTTTTAATCTATGTACACAAGAAAAATTCATCTCAGAAATTCAGCTAAGGCCCCCCCATCCTTCGATACTCCTGAATATTCATTGCTGCTCTGTCTCACCAGGGCCCATGCTCAGCTCCTGTATAGGGTATGCTTGTACAGTTTTTGCAAGCAGGTTTGAACTCACTTTCTGTATGTTCCAGGCTTATACTCCAGGCACAAGCCAGCTAGGAAGCAGCAGTCATACTGCCACTCCAGCATACTTTTGTGATCAAGCTAATAGACCCAGTCCTTCACAAGGTGGTAGGAGTGCTGGTTTACTGAGACTTAAGTTTTTAAAAAAATCTAGTCCAAAAGCTGTTTCATTCATCTTTTCCATTTTTAGCAGCTTAGTTCCAACAGCAGCTGATATACTAAAATAAAATAAATAAATTAATACAACATTTTTTAAGGATATATATTCAGCACTTTTCTTTGGCTTGTGCCAGAGCTCCATTTCCCCAGATGTTTTGAAGAACACCTACTGCAGTCAGATTTTCCCTGGGGATTTTCCTGAAATCTATAGTGGCAGTGAAAGGATAGAAAACAATAAAAAACAGAGGTTAACAAGGGTTTTGGACCTTTCATCGGATAAAGTCACATAACCTGTCTCTTATTTTGGTTTTGAGTATATTTTGGTTTTGAGTATTTTGAGGAATGGAGACTCCACAACCTCCCTGGGCAACCTGATCCAGCGTTTTACGTCCCTCACAGTAAAAAAAGTCTTCTCTTAAGTTCAAATGGAAATTCCTTTGTTTCACTTTGAGCTCACTGCCTCTTGTCCTGTCACTGTGCATCACTGAGAAGAGTCTGGCTCCATCTTCTTTACTGCCCCTCACCAGGTACCGCTGAAGCCTTCTTTTCTCCAGACTGAACAGTTCCAGCTCTCTCAGCCTCTCCAAATATGACAGTTGCTTCAGTCCCTTAATCCCCTTTGTGGCCCATTGCAGGACTCGTTCCAGGATGTCCATGTCTCGCTTGTACTGGGGAGCCCAGAGCTAGAGCCAGTGCTCCAGATGTGCTTCACCAGTGCTGAGTGGAGAGGAAGGGAGCACCTCTCTTGACTTTCTGGCAACATTTTGCCTAATGCAGCCCAGAAGGTGTATTGCTGCTTCATGGTCATCTTGGTGTCCACCAGGACACCTTTTTGCAGACTTTCTCTGCAAAACTGTTGCTCAGCTGGTTGGTCCCCAGGCCGATGAGGATGAGTATTGATGCATACTCATACTGCTCATACTGAATCCAAAAGCAGGCAGTGTTCATTACCTGCTCACTGTCTGCATGCTGAGATGCACTTTCTCACCTGCTCCCTGAACTTTCAGGCTTCTCAGCACTCATGGTCAGCAAACTATGGATCTGATGACTGATAGGGTGTTCCTGAGGAGATATTTGTGTAGTAGGTTAATTTAGGTAGTAAAAGGTTTCAGTGTTTTATGTATACCTGCAACAACAATTGTCACTTTATCCAAATAAAGTTCTTATCTTAGCACACTTTTTTGAAACTACCAAACCTTCACACAGATTTTTAGACTGAACTGGCATGACCTACTGTTTTGAAAGGTGCTTGACAGTTCTGAGTTAAACAAGAAAACATCCCCTGTTGTTTAAAGGCATTTTCCTGTTCAGCTCTCCTATTCTGCAATAAGCTGATTTCACTATGCAATACTAATTAGACTTGCAAAGGGTTAAGCAACTACACGGACTAACAAATCTGTTAGAGTAGATTTCTGTTTTCCAAAGGCTAACAAAGAAATAAGTTCAACATATGTACACGTGTGTGTGCTTCTGACCCAGCATTCATATTTTGATAAGCATATTTGAATTAATTCAAGGTCATATGTGCTTTAGTGTTAGAAACATGTATAGCATTTTGCAGGTTACTCTCCCCCCTTCCTCCCCCCTTTGTAATACACACACTTTGTAATACCACAGAGGGGAATTACTGACTTGGTGCTAACAATTCCTTTCAGAGAATTGCACTGTCTTGTGTGCCACAGTGGAAAATACATCAAGATAATTCCCTCATCACTGCCTACCCACCCACCCGCTCCCTGTAGTCTGAGATGAACTGTCTAGTCACATATTCTAATGCTGCTTCTGGTAAAATGTTTGATTTTGATTTTTTTTCTTGTCTCAGAGCAAAGCTTTTCTGGAGCCTATATTTATTCTGACATTTCTTTTTTTTTTTTTTTTTTTTTGGTGCACGCACATCACCTGTGCAAGTTTCTTTGTATATTGTCATTACTGATATCATAAGAAATTCCAGAAGTGAAGAGTGTTTAAAGCAGATTCATGTGTGAGGGATTTTGTAGGGTGCTTTTTTTTAGAAGTTCCTTGTTACTTTCTACTTCGCTCAGCATCATAATGATTTAAGAGAAACGTATTCATGTGTAGGGTGTGTGCTGTGGGATAGGAACCAAGGAAAAAAATTAACCAACAAACAAAAATCTTTTGTTCTTAATGACAGACTATAATGGAAACCTAATCTCCTACTGCATATTATCATCAGGCAAATTAGTTACACATATAATAAGGTTTTGCTGTATAAATTATAAATGAAATAAACAATTCTGTCACCATGGTGTGCAATGAATACACCACATGTTATATGTAAATATATTAGTCATTTGCCTTTTGTTTATGTGTCACAGGAATCCATTTCCTTCATGGTGTAGTTCCTATTCCCTACGGATTCTTACTAAAGTCATCTTAGCCCTTCATGTACAAGCTTTTTAAAGCAGTATTACTTTCCTTTTTTTTTCTTTTCGTTTTTCAGTCCAGTTTTAATAATGTCTGCTTTTGTGCCAGTTTCATCTAATGCTTCAAACTGTAATTTTATCTGAGAGAGTGGAAAAAATAATAAGGAAAGCAGAAAGGGTCTACATGATATATCAGTACAATACAAAAAACATATTGAAACAATTTTTTTTTTCTTCAAAAATTAAAATATGTCCCAGAAAGCAACTATGCATATTTTTTCTCTTACCAAACCTTTCCTTCTTTAATGAGATAATCTGTTTTTAAGGAATGCATTGTTCAGTTATTCTTTTCAAGGGGTGACATTTTTATTTTCCACACATTACAGTATATGCAAGAATGATGTAAATTTGGGCTTTTTTACCAGGCACTGCACAATAGCTTTCAGCCCTCTGAAACCAACACAAGGTGCAGCTACTTTCAGTGAATGATGGCTTTAACATATAGATTCTAATCAATAATCCAGAATTTTATATTCAATCACGTTCAGTTCACACTCATCAAGGATTATCTTTTGTGCTCCCATAGGCTTTTCAGGCCCTCCACAGGGAGACTGGGTTGAACTGAATATACCTCATTATATTTTGGATGGCTGTGGACCCTAATGGAAGAGGCAACACTTAGTACATAAGCAGACTAAACTTTCATGATCAAGACCAGCTAATAAGGATATTTGTCATTGCTATCTTCATTTCTCCCGCAATGTCAGCCAACAATTTCTGCAGGGTGAATGATTGTACCTTGATATTGTTTACAAGGCCAATTATATCTTTATTTTGAGAGCTATTCCAAAGGCTATTAGAAGAGATTTTTTCCAACTTCTTGTATTTTTATAGCTAGCAGAAACAAGCAAGGATCCTGCTTTTACAGTTTACTTGCAGCTGTATCTCTGTGGAGGCTTTTTTTTTTCTTTTTTTTTTTTCAAACTGGAGCAGACAGTGGTTAGCAATGGAATACAAAAAAGCAATTCTACTGCCTCATAAGCCACAAAGTGGACTATGGAATTAACGTATGAGATGTTATTTCTAATTTATTTATCAGCTCTCTCTCTGTAGTACAAGTACTCTCGAAAGCACTTACATATTTGAAGTCTCATAGAGAGATACCAGATAATGGGAAATGGTTTGCTGTGAGAAGTGATCTACTTGAGTGCATAGAAGAGGCCTCTTTCTATCAAATATTTCACGGGTAATGTTTTACTGTTTCTCCTAGATGGCATGCCATAGAGTGTAATAAATTTCAGTTTGTTTATATTCTGTGTCTGTATTTGCACTTTGGTGATTATATTTGAATTCATGCAAGATCCTTGTTTTTAAAAAAGAACTTTAGCATAATCTTCTCATTAATCCTGTCCTGTTTGTCTGTTATTAATAGGCCACTGTACAATGTATTCTGCTGCAAAACTCCACCAGGCATGACTAATTCAGATAATTAATTTGCTAGAACATTAACACCATCAAATGAGCCTGCTAAACCGGTAAATTTAAAGTAAATTAAACTTAATTTGCAGGTTATTGCAATTAAGTCTGCCTTGTCTTTCTGAGGGATTTCAACATCCTCAGTATTTAAGAGGCAATCATAATGCATGCAAGTGGGCGGGCTTTTTGGCTAATTAACACGAGTCTAATCTGCTTTTCAATTAGGGTGGATGTTTATAATGTGCTGGTGACAGTGTTGCAATTCAATACAGCATAACAGGAGTGCATGGCATAATTATAGCTGAAAAGAAAAGCTCATGCAGGGCCTGTTTAGGGGTTAATGAGACATTGGCAGCTTCCAGCTGAGGAGATTGAGCCAGTTTAGTGCAGCTTCAAGAGGAAACCACCCATAGGGGTTTCCTTTGAAGTGTCAAAAGGTCCCCTTGTTCTGGGTGGCTTATGTTTCATTTGTCTGAGTGGCATATCAAAAATTGATGAGCTGCCAGCAGCAGTCCTCATGACATTAATTCACCAATTGTGTTTCTAATAGTTTCATCCTTAAATACATTTGGATGATGATACTGCTAGAAAAATCAAGGTTCTGAAAACAATGAGAAGATCTATGCAGTTCCAAGAAGTGTATACAGACTACGCAAATGCATCAGCTGCAAATGTTAATGATGCAGATGACCTACACTTCTCGTTATGAGCAGGAAGAAGACAAAGATGTATTGTACATCTCTTCTCTGAACAGCATTCGAGCTGTGGCAGAGATGCGGCATTTATTGTTAGTTGGGTTCTTGAAAAGCATAAAATGGGTCAAATTCATCCCTGAAGTAACTTCACTTCAGGTGAAGTAATCCATAACAGTAATCAGAGCAGCTATACCAGAGATGGATTTGGTCTGTTAGAGTAAAAGTATAGGAGAGAAAGCAAAACAGCAGAGCTATAAGGAGCAGTAGGCATGTCTAATGCAGGTGGAGGGTTTCTTCAGCCCACTTGAGCTATGTAGGTCCCAATAGGTGCATTGTGGTCCTATAGTGAGGTTACTGGGGTTCTCAAACTTTTGTGCAAAAGTGTTCATGAACAGACTGCCTGCCCACAGCAGTGACAATGCTAATTTCAGGAAATGCTAATTACATGGACAAGCAAAAGTTATTAATGTATATAAATGCATTTAAAATTCCGAAACAAAGACAAGGGGCCTTCGGGGTAAGGCTGGCTAGCTAGATCAGTCAGAGAATTCCTGATTTACAGGTTTTTCTGTGGCATTAGCAACCACAGTATGTGAGCATTGCATACTAGAGGAGAGTGCTTTAGCTGCTGCGTGAAATGTAATTTTCAATATACCATGTGAGCCAAGTACCATTAAGGCTGGGAGCTGTACAATATCGGACTTTGCTTTTTCATGTGTTGAACAACAGAAAAAAACCCTGGTCTTATCACCTCCAAAAGTATTGCTTGAACCTTTTGTAACTTTCTGAAAGTTTTGTGTGGAGACTGATGCTCACAAGGAAGATTCAGCCCATCTCATTAGAGATTATTAGACCAACATCTACCCTATTTAATCTTAGGCAATATGAGGCAGACAAGGTGGAAGCACAGTTGCCCCATATTCCCACAGGGCTATCATAGAGGCCATTCAACTCACCAAAAATTATGTCACGATCCAGAAATACCCCCTCTCTCCTTTGTCTATAAAAAAACTTTAGGCTGATTAGGCAAACTTAAGTGCTTGCATTTACACAGGCAGGATAGAGGTCATTATCTGCATGGGGGAGGGCACACATGCACCATTCTTTATATGAGCTAGGTGATCTTTTTAGGGTGTCTTCTGCTTGTGGAAGACCAAAATTCTCTAGTATGTCTTCATAATAAATGGATGCATAAGTGTTAAAGTTAGAATTGTATGGAAGGTTTTTTGCTACTGTAAGGAGGAAGGGCTCTTCCTTTTTTTAATCAGAGATAATTCAAATAGTTGAACAAGCTGAGGAGTGCATAAACAGTGCCTCCAGTGACAGATGACTGTATGTTAATTTGGTACCATACCACAGCATTGTAAGCATGGATTATGTGTAGGTCAGCAAGACTAAATCCCTGTTGAGATTTTTTGTTTTGCTTCTCTGCCTGGACTTTTGACTGTGACTTGTTGTGTCATCAGTAAATGAGGTTTACTAGGATAAAAATACTACTACTTGTGGCAGAAGTAGCTTCTAAATTACTTCCCCACTGGACCTGTTGTTTGAGAACAGAGAAGGATTTGTGGGTGATGTGGTGGTTGGAGGCTGTCTTGGGCATAGCAATAATAAAATGATAGAGCTTTCAATTCTTGGAGAAGTAAGGAGGGGGGTCAGCAGAACTGCTACCTTGGACTTCCTGAGGGCAGACTTTAGCCTGTTTAGGAGACTGGTTGACAGAGTCTCTTCTGTCTTGGGAGGCAGTCCTGAAGGGCAAAGGAGTTCAGGAAAGCTGGACATTCTTCAAGAAGAAAATCTTGAAGGCACAGGAGCAGGCTGTCCCCATGTGCCAAAAGACAAGCCAGCGGGGAAGAAGATCAGTCTGGCTGAACAGAGAGCTTTGGTTGGAACTCAGGAAAAAGAAGAGAGTTTATGACCTTTGGAAGAAGTGGCAGGCAACTCAGGAGGACTACAGGGCTGTTGTGAGGCTATGCAGGGAGAAAATTAGAAGGGCCAAAGCAGAACTTAATCTGGCTAGTGCCGTAAAAGAGAATAAAAAATGTTTCTATAAATACATTAGCCACAAAAGGAGGGCTAAGGAGAATCTCCATCTTTTATTGGATGCAGAGGGAAATATAGTGACAAAGAAAAGGAAAAGACTGAGGTACTTAATGATTTCTTTGCCTCAGTCTTTAATACTAAGACCAGTTGTTGTCCAGGTACCCAGTCTCCTGAACTGGAAGAAAGGAATGGGTAGCAGAACGAAGCCCCAATAATCCAAGGGGAAATGGTTAGTGACCTCCTACCACTTAGACACACACAAGTCTATGGAGCCAGATGGGATCCACCCAAGGGTACTGAGGGAGCTGGTGGAAGTGCTCACCAAGCCACTTTCCATCATTTATCAGCAGTCCTGGTTAATCAGAGAGGACCCAGTTGAATGGAGGTTAGCAAATGTGACACATATCTACAAGAAGGGCTGGAAGGAGGATCTGGGGAACTACAGGCCTGTCAGTCTGACCTTGGTGCCAGGGAAGGTTATGGAGCAGAATCACAGAATCACAGAATCATTAAGGTTGGAAAAGACCTTTAAGATCATCACGTCCAACAATCAACCCAACACCACCACCATGACCGCTAAACCATGTCCTGAAGTGCCATGTGTACACTTTTTTTGAATACTTCCAGTGATGGTGACTCCACCACTTCCCTGGGCAGCCTATTCCAATGTTTGATCACCCTCTCAGTAAAGAAATTTTTCCCAATATCAAGTCTAAACCTCCCCTGGCACAACTTGAGTCCATTTTCTCTCATTAAAGATTATATTGAGTGCCACCATGAAGCACATACAGGACAACCAGGTGATCAGGCCCAGTCAGTATGGGTTTATGAAAGGCAGGTCCTTCTTGACTAACCTGATCTCCTTCTATGACAAGGTGACCCAATTAGTGGATGAGGGAAAGGCTGTGGATGTTGTCTACCTAGACTTCACTGGGTACAGTTTTGATGCAGTGGCGATTAATGCATTAGCTGCCAGTTAATCAACTGACACTGGTGAAATTTTCATCCTTCTTTTAGCAGCATACCAATAGCATTTAAGGTGCTATTAGATAACCCAAGTTTTAAATAGTGTATGGGGTATAACATAGCATGTTCACAGAAGAAAAGATGCATTAGAAAGATTAAAGTACCCATTCCTCTCCCAGCTCTCTACCTGCCACTCCTCAGGGATCACAGCAACACAGTGGTTCCAGGTCTTGTGTTGATTTTCAGTCTGTTCTCTGTGGGAATCTTCCAGCACTCCTGTTTTATAATCTAGGCAAAGGAGTAGAAACTCTCAGAAGCTTCTTTTACGCAGTTCCCTAATATCAGTCGAAGACATGATAGGACTTTTTTTTTAGCTGGCTGAGTTTTTCTGAGAGTTTGGCTCTTGGAAAATATCAGTTGTACAAGAATTAACACTTTAAGATTATGGCTGTCAGAGAGAGGATACCTGGTCTTGCTAGACTTGATGTGACTATCGGTGCATAAATTAACCAATGCAGTTCACAGCAGCTAGTTTCAAAATTTTCTTAGTTCTTTCACTTGCCTTCGGGGTATGGAGAAGTTTGGTCAAAGCTTTGACATGAACATACAGTTACTAAGAAGCAATATATAAACAACAAAAGCTATTGTTTGTTAAGTGTTCTAAATGTGCTTGAAAGTAGCAGCATGCATAAAACTTTAGTGTTGACATGTCAGTAGGGCACTATCGTGGGCCTTTAGAGACAATAATGCTGCACATGAATTCCTTTTCCTTGCACCTTGGGATAACATATAACTGAAGTAGGATTAACTGAAATTAAAGGTGATAAAAGGCTAAAGTGACCCTAAAGGATAGGTTGCAGGTCTTTGACTTCCATGTAGCAGAGCTGTTTTAGTCTGGGTGAGAGAGAGAGTGGCCAGGGTAAAACTAACCAGTAAGGCAAACAGGGCTGATAAACTAATGGGCAGTCAGGAGATAAGGGACAATTGCAATCGCTAGATACCCACAGTTTTTCATGGGGGTTGGGTCCAAAGGTTCAGTGGACACCTTTATACAAGAGGATTTATAAATATTTTAATAAGTTCACTAAAATGGAAAAGTAATTCATTAGAACAGCTCTTTCTGCATGGTACCATGGTGCTCACAAAGCATAATAAAGATCTGACTAAATGTTGGAGTACATTATTGTGAAATTAGGGAGTATCCCAGTAAAGTAACAGCCATATCAGAATATCAGCTGTAGCTGGGCAGGAAAACAAATGATTATGCCTTTGAAAATGCCAGATGGACCCTCACAGAGTTTTGTGGTTATGTGCTGATTAGAGAAAACAGTTCTGTAAGGCAGATCCGTGATGCTACTCTCTCCTATAACTTGCTTTGTATGTGATATATAAAGTGTAATATTACATGATTTAATGGGTGGATATCTTCACAAACATGTGGTGAAAGAAGCTCCGCCAAAACCTTTCTGATGCCCTATGTATTGTTTCAGTAACTGATTTTTTTTAAAATCTAAAAATCACTGGTTTTTTCAGAGTAAAATTTTAATTATTCAAACTTTGAGGATGAAAGATGTATATACACATAAATTACTTCATTTTCTTAACACAGTGAAATAACATTTGAAGTGAAGAAGTGAAGAGTAACTATAAATATGTTGGTATCTTACATGTCAAGAGGGGAAAGCATTAGTAAGAGTAGAAGTACACTTCACTCCAGTAAAATCCTGTACTTGGGCCAGAGCACTCTGAAAATGCTTTTACTGGAAACACCGTCTACAGTTTGGTATGTGTGGATGGTGTTTATTACATTCTTAAAAATACACAGTTCCACGACTGCTGAGAGGCAAACTGCTGAAGCTAACAGCTACAAATGCAATTTATGAAAACACGGCATTGTAATTTGACTAAGAGAGTTCAATCCAGAATCAAAATTTCAGATCACAGTTACTGTAAAAATTAAAGAACAACCCCAGACACCAAGTAGAGATGTATCTACCCAATAAGAAAAGGAACTATGGGGAAACCAAAATGCATCACTGGTTTCTTTCTCAGAGGGAATCATTAAAAAGCACTTTACTTTGTTAAGGGATAAATGTGTTGCTTTTCCCAGCAAGAGTTATTACTGTTTCTCACTCTGAAAATAGTTTTAGATTACTCATGCTTTTGTTTTCCTGTGATCAGTCTCCAGCCAGTGGGTCATGGTCCCTCTGCCTAAGGAAGTGATATTTTTTATCTCGCATCAGAAACAAAACCAAACAAACCCAAATATTATTCTGATTTTACAGGGACTTTAATCATTAATGAATATATATTTGTTTAAGGTTCTTTACTTTTACATTTGTGTATGCTGGTGATTATTTGTCTTATTATAGAGAACTATTGATGCAGCTGAATTAGTTGGATGCTTGTGACACAGAAAATCATATCGTATCATATCATATCATATCATACCATACCATACCATACCATACCATACCATACCATACCATACCATACCATACCATACCATACCATACCATACCATACCATATCATCTGTATGAAGCATATGTTGTTACTAGTTTGATTCAAAGGGGGAAGAGGATAAAACCAGGCTCACTAGAAATAAGCTTAGGGGTGGCATGCCGGTGTTGGTGAAATCGATAGCCCAGCTCAAGTGCATCTACATCAATGCATGCAGCATGGGCAGCTGGTGGGATGACTCCTGTGACTGAAGTGTTGCAATAGATGGCTATAAGCTCTTCAGAAGGGAAAGGCAAGGAAAGAGAGGTGGTGGGGTGGCTCTGTGTGTTAGGGAGTGTTTTGATTGTATAGAAATCAATGATTGTGAAAACAAAGTTGAGTGCTTATGGGTAAGGATGAGGGGGAAGGCCAACGAGGCAGATATCCTGCTGGGAGTCTGTTATAGGCCACCCAACCAGGATGAAGAGGCAGATGAAACATTCTATAAGTGACTGGCAGAAGTCTCGCAGTCGCTAACCCTTGTTCTTGTAGGGGACTTCAATTTACCAGACATCTGCTCAAAGTATAACACAGCAGAGAGGAAACAGTCTAGAAGGTTCCTGTAGTATGTGGAAGATAACTTCCTGACACAGCTGGTGAGTGAGCCCACCAGGGGAGGTGCCTTGCTTGACCTGCTGTTTACAAACAGAGAAGGACTGGTGAGAGGTGTGGTGGTGAGAGGCCGTCTTGGGCTTAGCAACCATGAATTCTCGATTCTTGGTGACGTAAGGAGGGGGGTCAGTAAAACCACTACTATGGGCGTCTGGAGGGCAGACTTCAGCCTGTTCAGGTCATGAGCCAGCAGTGCGCCCAAGTGGCCAAGAAAGCCAACAGCATCCTGGCCTGTATCAGAAATAATGTGGCCAGCAGGAGTAGGGAAGTGTTTGTGCCCCTGTACTCGGCACTGGTGAGGACAAACCTCGAATCCTGTGTTCAGTTTTGGGCCCCTCACTACAAGAAGGACGTTGAGTTGCTGGATCATGTCCAGAGAAGGACAGTGAAGCTGGTGAGGGGTCTGGAGCACAAGTCTTATGAGGAACGTCTGAGGGAACTGGGGTTGTTCAGTCTGGAGGAGGCTGAGGGGAGACCTTATCGCTCTCTACAACTACCTGAAAGGGGGTTGTGGTGAGGTGGGTGTTGGTCTCTTCTCCCAAGTAACCAGCGATAGGATGAGAGTAATTGGCCTCAAGTTGTGCCAGGGGAGGTTTAGACTCGGTATTAGGAAAAATTTCTTTGCTGAGAGGGTGGTCAGGCATTGGAACAGGCTGCCCAGGGAGGTGGTGCAGTCACCATCACTGGAATTTTTCAAAAAACATGTAGACGTGGCACTTCAGGGTATGGTTTAGTGGGCATGGTGGTGTTGGGTTGATGGTCGGACATGATGATCTTAAAGGTCTTTTCCAACCGTAATGATTCTGTGATTCTGTAGTTCATGGTTCAAGCATGATTTGAATGAAATGTGCAGAGACACAGAAATGTTCAGACACCTCTTTTATACTTTACTTCTTTATAACTTATGCTTTCAGAGATTCACCTAAATTTAATCTGTTTTTCTCAAAAGCAGAGGTAAAGAAATACTGACATAATAAATATCCAAAGCACTTCTACAAACTACAGCTGCCTAGTAGGCATAGAAGAGGAAGCATCAAAACTGAAGAACAGAAGTCTCATACAGATCTCGGTCCATTATTTAGATCCAATGAAAAAACACATGTATGAGAAATCTTAAAAATAGCTAACTAGACTAAAAATCACATAAAGGCTTGAGGTTGTGTGGCTAAGGAATGTGTGCCAGTTTCAGTAAGTAACATGGCATTCTAAAGACTAACACAGCATCCTAAACCTGTTGTTTATGCTAATAAACAGATAATAAACAGGCAATTAAATAGTAGATTTTGACATACCAAGACTTAGACCCTCATAACCATCACCACACTTTCAAGCTTTCAAAGTCTTCCAGAGAAAAAGGTTTTCACTTGGAAGCTCTGCTGCTCTGCCTAATCCTCTTTCTCCCACGAATGCTCAGAGTAACGCCAGTCAAAACTCTCATGCCGGTTCCACATTTTATTCCTGGCAGAACTCACAGGCTGAGCTCAGTTTGTGTTTCTTAAGACATGCCATCTAGAAAGTGTTTCAAGAGTGTGCCTGCTAGATTATATTCTACAGGACATTTAATTGAAAATAGAAGCAGCAAATGCTATTTATCCACTAAATCAGTTATTACAGTTACTCGGGTATAGAGTCAATTTAAGTCTGCCTTAAAAGTTAAACTTCTCTGTGCTTAGCATATCTGTTCCTGTCTCCATCGGCAAACTCAAATCTGACTGCTTTATTCTTTTAAAAACACATAAGCCCAATCACCTCTAGTAGTTTAGGAATCAATATATGGATTCATTAGATGTGAAGGAGGGGTAAATAATGACAATATGAGCTAGGCAGGTAAGAGCGTTCCTGATTGCCTCAGCTGTTTTCAAAGAATTGAGTAGTAAAAAATGAGGAAGACATCTACCCTGCAGATCCCTAACCAGCTCAGTGCATTTTTTAGAGCAAGGAATTCCTTAGGTAGTTCTTGTAAAATGAAAGAGATTAACTGTGTCATTTCTGCAACCAAAGAAGTTTGAGTTGATAACATTTACAATACTAAGTACTTACTATCAATGAAATCTTTTCCTGAGATTATACAGCATTTCTCTAGCATGATAATTTAAGAAATAATCCCCCAGTTTTACAGTGTCTAGGTGCTATGTACCAGATTGATTCATCTACCCTGATCTTAGAGATACAATACAAAGCATTATCAATGTAAAATCTTGATGCAATCATTAAATGATTTGATGATTCTCACTTAACTTCTCTGGTTTGGTTTTTTTTTTGGTATTCCAGTGCTACTTAGAGTTCAGAGTCAGAATAAAAAACAGTTGTTCTAGTTTGTGTACAGGACTGTAATATGCAAAGTCTCTTCCTCCTTCCAGTCCAACTGCGTTTGAAGAGTGCTGTTATAGCCCGGTCTAAGTCAGTTAAAGAACTGTCAGTAATTTCAACAGGTGCCAAATTTACTTCCAGTATCAAGAATTTATAAAGTACCTAGGTCTAAATATGGATATAGGCAGGCCTAAGGTATCTAAGTGCAAAACTGTGATTGCATCCCGTTCCTGTATACGTGGCTGCTACTTAGACAAGAAGTACCCTATAGGTACTGAGCTTAGCATGTTCTCAATTTGTTGCGTTAAAACCTACCTCCCAACTATAAAGGTTTAGAACAGGGACATTGCTCCTGGGAAAGACATGACAAATCCAGGAGAAATGCTTCCTTCTTCTAATGGAGAGCGATGCCATGCTTTTAAAGAAATGCTCAAAACCTTCTCTCTGTAATTGCTATTTGTTATCCTGTCTGGGAGACAGAAATGGAGGTGGTCAGAATGAAGAGCAGAAAGAGCTGTAATCACCACCACAGCACATCTTCACCTGCTACAGGTCCACTTCTCACTTCCCTATATCTGTGGGAGCCTCACAGTTCCCAATAGGTGTAAGGTACAAAGAAAAGGGGGATTGTCAGTTCATTCCCATTTATTCCAATGCGTATCTGTGTTGGTTTTGATACCTGGCAAGAATTGATTTTGCCACTCTAAAAGGAAGACTGTAGATGACCTAATACATCTTCTTATACTGTAATCACTTTTACTCAAAGTACACAACGCAGAAAAAACCGCCATGATATCTGAACGTATGTTAGATACAAAAGCACCATCATCACTTTTCATATAACTTAAACTACCTCAGAGTTGTAACTTCGTTATACAAAGTTATCAATATATCAGGAGAATTTCCAGATAATCTGGTTGACTCTTTTGTTATTTATATATATGCAATTTCGTATATATCTTTCATAGCAAACAAATTTTTCACTCTTTTTAGTTTTTTTAATATTTATTAAGAGATATTTCTTTTTTCAAGAAAAGGCAATAAAATATTACCTTCAGGAAAGAGAGAACTTGGAGGCAAAGGAGTAACGACAAGGTAGGTGTTTGTATACAAATTGCTTTCATGGAGTTTTTTTCTTGCAGTGAATTGATGGGGACTGATATTCTTGTTGAATAAGAATGTGCACAGATTCAAGCCCCAGTTACATGATTAATCTAATTGTAGGCTGAAGAGGGGCATTTTGTAATGCTCCCATTGGAGTTCTGTACAAAACAATTTGATTAAAAAGCAATTGATGTCTTCTGGAAAACTTTGAAAAATGTTCTAGTTAAAAATACTTTGTCTGTGTGTCATGTAGCTTCTGTTTTTTCTTCTATCATTTTTATCATTAGGGACATGACAATATTGCAGCTGCATGAAAATATACTTGCTTCTTAAGAATTTATCTGTCTTTCACCCTAAATTATTTCATGGCACCATAGTAATTCCCATAGCAACCAGCTATGATGTAACAGGTAGAAGACTTGACTTTTAGAGGAAAGTAAGACTGATGGCACATATTAATGCATAAAATTAAAAATTTTCTTGCTATTAGCATACATGGAAGATTGTGTAAAGAGTCACTTGGGTGATAGACACAAGTTCATTGCCCTGTGTTAATTCTTCTAACTCAAGAAGTGATATGTTTCTTATTTGTACAATGGGTATAATAATATATTTCCATTCAAAAAATTGTTGAGGGAATGGGTGATGTTAAATACTGAGGAAAATTTCATTACTATATTTGAGAATGCTGACTATGTAAGGTATAAGCTGAATTATCTTTGAAAATTAAAAACGGTCTTGTACAAGTCATCAACTGGTCTCTGAATATAGTTTATTTAGAAATGTATGGGAATGTATCATACAAGTATTCTGCAGCCTGATTAACCTCAACTTTTGTGTTTTGAGTAGGCAATACCTGCACAGTTTATGTAGATTTATGGAATATTAAAAAGGCCATTTATTGAAACCTGAAGTGCTAAAATTAAAAACATGATCATCCTTTACTCCCTGTAATTGACAGCCTCTTCCAGCGGTGCTGAGGCAAGCTGCAGGTACCATTCCTTCACTATAGACTACAAATGAACTTTATGGTGACTACATGCCTTTGACACCTCAGGTACCTACATTTCAACAGAATGTTTGTGTTTGAGTATCTTTGCATAAGGGTGCTTGTGTGCTGCATGGGCATAGAATGAAATTCAACTAAAACAGTAGGCTTTACGTTTGGTCCTACATTCTGTGAATTGTTTCATGCTTTATTTGAGCTAGTTGTTATCCTGATCTTTTATAACATATGTTCTCACCCAGATACAGTTAGACTCAGGTACCCTTAAGGTGAATTGCAAGGCCATCTTTAGTTGTGGTGAGAACTGGAATATGCATATATGAATATAGAAAATGTACATAGGTTCAGAAAAACATATAGATAAAAGAAAAATCCAGAGATGTTTGTACCCTCCTGTGTGCTAACATAATATGAAGTGTGTGCACAGTCTATAATATCTAAAAATATCACTTGGAATTTTTAATGATTATTAGTTTAGGAACTAGTTCATTCTGTTGATATTAATTGCCATTTTGAAACCACATATGAATATATCCCAGAACATGCTTTTAGAAGAAAAACCCATCCCACAAAATACAGTCTAAATATGCAGCCATCTTAATAAAATGCACATTATAGATTTTAATTCTGAGCATGTTTTCTCCATATAAGGACTTTTTAATTACATATAGGAGTCAGTTATCCTTCCCCATCCCCACCCCCACTCATAGACTCAAGGAAAAGTTTAGGCTGGAAAGGAAGAGACCTCTAGCCCAGTCTCTTACTCAAAGCAAAATTATTGATCAGATGACCAGGTTGTAGTGAACTATTATGTGTTTTGTCCTACACTATTTAGGAGTTTGGTTTTGTTTTTAAATATCAAAATGAAACATTGGCCCACTAAAATCTTCCAAGACTGCTGAGATCAATGGGCCATGATTTCCTTCAAACCCTTCTGGATTTAAGGATTTATTCCAATAACACCGTTCTCTAACTATATTTTAAAAATCACCTTTATACGTAAGTTTTTTTTTCATAGAATCATAGAATTAAAAACTCTGAAGATTCTTATTTCAAGTGGAGAAACCCCAGCCTGTTCAACCACATTGCAAGCAAACTGGAAAATTTATGCTGATATTGTAAAGTTATTCATCAAAATATGAGAGAAAAACAGAATTAAAATAATCCAAAAAATAATTTCAGTAAGAGTGGAATCAGAACAACCAAATTTTTTTAATCAAAATCCCTTTTCAAAAAGAAGATATCCATAGAAGTCTCTCATTTTATCAATCAAGCTGTTTTATTAATATCAGCCTTTGTCAACAGAGAGGAGAAGGTTAGTTTTGGTATTCAGTTTTGAGCTGGAAGCTATAAATGGTTGCTTTTGACAAGGAGATATATGAAGGAATAAAAAATCAGATGCATTGCATCAGGAAGTAGAAATTTCAGTTTATGTTTTAAGGCCACAAGACAGTTGGTTAATTACAGAGGTATGGGGCTGGAGGCTGGCCATAACAGCTCTCATTCTGGGCTCTGGCACTCTTTCCTTGGCTGGCATGTTGACTGAACTTCTTTCATCATGTTGTCCACTTTTCAGACTGAATATCCAGCACACTGTATTCATTCCAGCCACTTCCAGACTTCTAATAATTGTTATTAAAAACAATCCTTAGATTGCGTCGGCAGAATTTTTCATATGCACTAACCTTTTTGAAAGTTCTCTTTTCTAATAAATATTCATTGCTATAGACAGGGAGTAGCCAGACTTGATCCTGAAAATTTCAAGTTCCTTTAACTTCAAATGTTCCTGTGATCAGGATCCTCACCTTTCTGTCTTCTCCTTCCGATTCCTCCCCTCCTCAAGCCATGACCCCAGTAGCATGCTCCTGACCTCCTTTTCCCTTCTGCTTCCTTGACACTATAATCCCATCTTCACAAACTTATGCCTTTCCCAGATCCCTCAAAACCCAGTTACATCTATTTCCAAGTCGAGCCCTGTGGTCCCCCATCTGAGGCTTGTTGGGTCCTGTGAACACCAAAGCTTCTAGCTCTTTGAGCTCTTGTCCTCCTGCCTGTTTGCGGACATGTGAGCGTGTCTGCACTGCTGAATAAGAGCAGGCTAGGCACTGATCTTTGGATTTAGGACAAAGCGGCTACAGATCAGCTTATGGTCTTGATCCTTAGAACTGAGCAGAGACATGGAGTAAACTGAAACTGAGCAGTGGCAGAGGTCCTGTCCTTGAGCTTGTTCCTGGGCCCTCTTCAGCTTAACAGCACAGACGCAGCCCCTGTATCCCAGTGTCTGCATCTGACTCCCAGCTCCAGCATCACACAGGCTCGGAGCTCCCCCCGCATCCAGGCAGGGAGGTGTATTGGAGAACAGCGTGGCCCACTCCTGCAGAAACAGAGGCATGGAGGGGCAGGAGGAGGGGAAAAGAGAATGCGTGCCTCGATACTACCCCGACATATGGTCAGGGCTCAGCGGGAGCAAACACCAGCTGGGCGCTGGCGAGCACTCACAGCATGGTGGTGTTGGATCCGCACGCCACTCTGAAGCAGTGATATAGCCCAGTCTACATACCCATAAACACGTGCATGCATTGGGGAGCGTGTGTGCGCGCACACAAACGTATCATATACAGAACAGCTTATCTGGGTCGGCCACAAGCAACTAGAGACGTAAATAGTAAATTGTCAACAGAATACAAGCAAGTTGTCTCCATCTGAAAGTGATTATGTTTGCACAAAGTGTGAATTTGCAGGTGATATTTGTGAAGTGTATATTCACAAAGATGACCTAGATGTATTCAGGTCCCCCAGACAGGTTACCCTTTGTGCATGCTAATTGTTTTATGTCCTTTAAGAAAAAAATTATTGTTCTAAACTTGTATCTATCTCTTTATCTAACTTATTCTAATTGCAACACTCTATTAAGTTCCTGATGAAGCCAAAGTTTCTAGAAAACAAGTTTCCAGTATGGTCTTTACATTTGCAGCTTTTTCAGTCTTTTATTCTTTCTTTCTTTTTTGCAAGGGGATGGATAAATAAAATAAAATTAGTAAATATATTCAAATTGCCTTTGGAAACTAAGGGTAAACTGAGGGAAACAAAGACAAGAAACTGGCTGGATGGAAATTGCCTTCCTGCTATAGAGAAAAATCACAGAATAAGAGAAATCTTAAATCTAATTAAGAAAGAGACAAATGTTTTATCACTGAAACCTTAAAACAAAAATACATTTCAACTGGGACCAGAAGATTGCTACATCTGTACATAAAAGAAGCAGCACAATTTAAAACTGAAACTCAGTAAATTACAGATTCTGAATGTCTTATATAACTCTATTATGAAGAAGGCTTCATTTCTGCTAAAAACCTTTGAGTAGTAATATCTGTTAGCACTTCTCGCCGTTAGCAGACTCTCTTTTAATGGTTTAAATAAATATTACATAAATTACAGAAGTATTCTTCTGCTTTTGATAATCAGAATTTGAAATTAACACAGGCTGTAAAAAGTGATTTTATACATGAATCTTTGCAAGGTAAAATATGTGAATTCAGAAAGCTGTAGAATATGCAACACTCATCTGACAGCTAGGGGTTTAATTCCGCAATGAATTAAAGCCTGTGCCCAGCTTAATGTGCGTGGCCAGCCCTACTGTCCCCAGCTGGTACGCCCACATGTTTAAACTCATCAATTTATGGGTGAACCAGAGCCCAGGAGGCATGTCAAACATGAGCCCCATTCTCTGACGGGATAAACTAGGCAGCAAAAGCCTTCCAAGTGTTTTCATGAATCTCTACAGCATGTGTCTTCTTTCTCAACACTTATGTTTAGAGCAATAAACACCAAAATGCAAGGTAAAGGGTAGAGTGGGGAATGTGTGGCACGTACCTTTATATTAGCCAGAACTCATTACTGCAACACAATGCACAGATTTTTTTTCTAGGCCAAATAAATATGTCCTCAGGCAAATAATCTGTCCACTTAATAATTCAGTTACTGTACATATGGAGTCCCATTTTCTGTGACCAAATGGAACAGGTTTCTGTTAAAATTAATACTCTTTTCTATCTCTTCAAATTAGCAGACTGACTCTGCAGTCTCTATTCTGGCAACATTTCCACTGGCAAAACTAGGAATTGGGCCTAGAAGTACCAACAATATACTATTTAAGAGATTTTATTTGGGGGGATAGGGAGCTGGTATTTTAAGGTAAGTATGTGTCTCAGATTGGCAAAACCTCATTCAAAGAAGGACTTGAGGTCAAATTTGCAGTCCAAAAATCCCAGCTGCCACCTGACCTTGGACATTCCTTACTTTTTTACTGATAATTTTCCCTGTCTTCCCATAGTGTCTTTATCTTCTGACTGCTACCATGTTATTCAGAAAAATCACAGTTCCTATCAATTATGACCCAAATCAGGAGCCAGATAATGAAATCCAGTGGACATGCTCAGAACATGTCCACAGTAGATCTAAACAATCGTAGAATCACAGAACAGCCCAGGTTGGAAGGGATCTCAAAAGATCATCTGGTCCAACTTTTCATGGGAAAGGGAGCCTAGGTGAGATTATCTAGCACCTTGTCCCATTGCATCTTGAAAGCCTCCAGTGATGGGGACTCTACCACATTCTTGTGGAGGTTGTTCCAGTGACTGACTGTTCTACTGTAAAACATTTCTTTCTTATGTTGAGATGAAACATCTGCCGGTGTAGTTTGTACCCACTGCCCCTTGTCTTCTCCATGTGGCTCATTGTGAAGGGAGAGACACTTTGTAGCCACCCTTTAAGTACTGGAATACTGTGATTAAGATCCCCCAGACTCTTCTCTTTTTCCAGGAAGACCAATCCTTTTCTCCCTCTTTCTCTCCCTTTATTTTAATTTTCTTAATAACTGACCTGTTATCATGCTTGTGCAGGAAGCTAATTCAGAGATTGACAGTTCTCAGAGCTGCCACAAATGATTTGAACTCACAGCTTACCTTTCTCTGATACGCCCTGTATCCCCCCTGCCAGTCATTCTCGAAATCCATTTCTGTCTTGGAATTTACCATCTGACTCGGGGCTGCAGTCAATCATTTCTTTGACATTTTCAGATCCCAAGGAAAAATATTTGGAAATGAAGGAGGAAATGACGGCCCACCTAACCAGAGAGACTGGAGGTGTGGGTAGTACTGATGGTGCAGTCCAGAGAAGAGGGCAGTTTTGGGGCATCTCCTGTATGCACCATTGGCCAGACAGGAGTGGTTTTCTGGGAATTAGGAGCTGTGAATGGAAACCCCATCAAAGTGAGCAGTACCTAGAGGTCAGGACTTCACTTTCTGAGTAATTGCCATAGTAACAGCATTGTCACGGGGAGGGCATGGCTGCTATCTCTCCCTCGTCTTTGGGCTGAGCTTGCAATTAAAGTGTTCTTGAAGTGTGTTTGGAGCTGAATTAAATGTGATCAGTTCATGTTCCAAGTCCTCGGAGACCACCTGAAGGGTTCACGTCCTGAGGAAATGGCAGGGCTCCTACTCAGCAAGACAGGGAAAGGGATCAGGACATGCACTTCAACCAATATGATAGCATCTCTGGAAGCTAAGCAGGCAAAGATTAAGCTCCTACATAAATTGGGTTCTCATGATGTATCAATTTTCCTGTGTAGAAAACTTAGACATTGCCTTTTGGGTACTTTTTGCACTGAGGCACTTAAGATCCACTTATGGAACATAGGCAGCATTTTTGATCCAGTTTCAAATCCTGGCAATCCCTGGGTAGTCTTGCCTGAGCTCTGACAAGCCAGCACATGGAGGAATGCCCAGGGGGTGGGGTAAACCAGCAGGAATTAAAGCTCTGCGGCAGCACCAGCACCGGCAGTCTCAAACAAAAGGAAGCGGCTGTCGAAACATTGTCAGCATTTGAACCAGTCATTGCTTGCTTATATTTATTTTTCATGTAATTATACTACTATCATGACTGCATCTTGGCGTGAGAGAAATTAATGCAAGTGCTATTAGGCATTTCACATTTTTCTAAGTCGCCAGAATTATGGAAACATCTATACCTTAAAAAAAAAAAAAATCTAAGGGTCAAACCTTTGATCTTATTTCTACAGACATGTGAGAGTCTATTAGAAGTGCACCCTCTCACCCAACGTATTGTGGATCTGTTGCAGCGCTGTAAAAGGCATCACTATATGGGAAAACTTACTATTTTGATGTCTGAGATGTGTGGAACTGGTCACAGCATGAGTTCAGATTATCTCAAATTTCGTCATATAGCCTGGCTCTGTGGGTCTTTTAGAATTTCTTCTATTCTTGTTGTATGGTCCTTTCTTGCCCCCACTGCAGTCTCATGTGGGCAAGGGCTTCTACTAAAAACTGTTCCTTCATTCAAGATTGGGAAGATTCTATATTTCCTGCCCTTTTATCCATGTATATTTAATGAAAATTCACAAAATATTCAATAGCTCTTAAAATTTTCCTTTATTATTTCTGCTGGGCTGGGGAAGTGATTGAACATTGGGGTACATTATAAACATGTAGGGAAAAGGGTTTGAGACCCCTTTAGAGGGTGCTTTATTTTTTATTATGCCTGCAAGGTACACCTATGCATCTTTGGTTAGAAGTGTTAAAAAGAAAAAGCAGATGAAAGCAACAGACTTTTTTGTCAAGCTGTGACAGGAATCAAATGCAAATAGAGCTCAGTTCAAGACTGTTTGTTAAGTGTCACGTCGGCGAGTATTAAATGCAGCACATGTCATTTTACAATGAGCATACTGTATATGAATTTTATTGATTTTTTTTCAAAGAGGATACATCGAATAATGTACTCTTCCTTATCGGTGCCAGCTTACAAGTGTGTCTTCATACTTGCGTATGCACATTCATTAGGTTCCTAAATGCTGCTGCCTTACTTAGCACATTTTGTTTTGTGGAGGCTGGGATTCAAGCTGTAGAAAGACCTACACAAATTACTCTCTCCCTCTGAGAAAAGTGGGACAGAGTCATTTAGACTTCCCAGCATGAAGCTGTCAATGAGCAGCTTCTCAAAATGATTCACAATTAGTGCCCAGGCTTACACTAGGAACATGTTCTCAGCTGATTTCCTTAGCACAAAAGAGTGAGTCTGGGGCTTCATTTTGCTATTAAGAATGTTACAGATGTATAAAAAAAAATCAGAGCTGGTTAACTCTGGTGCACAGATATATGAACTTTTTGTACTATACTATGTGAAAAACAAATCTGATTTCTCCATAGTCATTCAAACTACATATTTTTCCAATTAATATTTAGAAAAACTGTCACTGGCATAAAAATACATATGAAAAGCAACAACAGCAGTGTCATATTCATCTCCATGCACTAGGACAGGGCCATTAATGATTCAGCAATGGGGTCATTGCTTCACAGGAGATGCTATATATGTCCACTGTGTCCAGCTACAAGCAGAGGCACCAGTATTTGAGCTGTGTTTGGTTTCACGTGTGCACTGACTTTCCATTGCTTGGTGTGGGATCTCTGATTCTACAACCACCTCCTTACAACACTCAGATCATCAGAGTGCTTAGGAAAACATATTGAAATCTGTGGCAGCTAGACAACTTGACAATCTTATGCATTCTGGACAGTAATGATTAGTCTTAGATGTTTAAATGCCAGGCTAAAGCATGTTAAAATTGGCCATATGGCTAAGATATTATGTTTATTGGTGATTTCAAGTATCTTACCTGCAGGCTCAGGGACAGACACTCAGCATCCTCTGGAGGCTGCAAGGTACACAGTGCATTTGTAGTCCAGGCTCTTGTGTCCTGACATGTCTCGCCTCCAGGGGCACAGCAATGTTACACATGAGTCAAAACAGAGGCCAGGAATTTGGATAATGCCCTGAAATGCTGGATAACAAAAGGCTCGTGCTGAGAAAACTCTTCCTCACATATTGAGTACTCTGAAGGACTAGATTTCTGCTGGAAATTTGCCACTTCTCCTCTCATGCCACACAAAGATATTATGGTTTCTTCTTAATCCATTTAATCATTGTTTAAGATCTTAAAGAAAGGAGGTGGAAATAGTGTTTTATACATATTGTTCTTCTACATGCATGTAATCTTAAAGTCCTCAAGCTTTACGTATCTTTTGTTTAAGAAAGAGTGGGTTACTTAAGTATTATCTAAGTGATACCTAAAAGAACGTGTTTCTGTGGTATCCTCTTAATGAACGCAAAACTAATGTTAGGTTAACCAGGCTGTGGTCTGAAAAGGCTGCAGAAGTTAAGGATTCAGCTCCTGGAGTCATGTGATGGTGCCAAGTCTGTCTATTTATCCATTCACTATCCATCTATCCCATCTATGTTTTAGAGAAAATTGATAGTCCATTAGACAGCAATTCCTTCCGCCTTGTAGATATTTCTTCCCTTCCAGGAAAGTAGGTGAACAGCAGTTTCTTCTGTAATGTAATAGAAAACGTATGGGATGGTAGCCATTTAAAGGTCACAATTTCTGTGAGATAAGGAGTAGCAGACTGCATAACCTATGACTTTTGGAAGGAAAAGATTTAAAAAAAAAAAAAAAGCCTTAACCCTGTGAAAGCTGTTTCCATTTCGCTGAGTTCCCAGTAAACCTATGACAATCAAACTTACTGGGCTGTTTCTCACTGGTACTTTTATTGGGGTCTTAACTGTCATTTTGAAATAGTTATTTGGTTTTACCATAAAGTTAAAGTAACAATTGTTTTTGGAAACTGTGTGTTAAGACAGTCAGATATATTATAATGGCAGACAACATGATTTGATACAAATGCTTATGCCATTTACATACAGCTTTCATTCAAGTCTCATGTTTTGGGGAAACCAATGAAAAAATCATGCCCAGAATGCTGACAAAAAAAGTTTTTGTGTATGAAAAGCAATAACCAGATCTATTTACTCAAATGAGGAGCAATGTTTTATAGAAATTTTTTTTCTTCTTCTTCCTTCTCTCCACTAACACTCCTCTCAGAGGAATTTTTTTTATCTCTTCTGCATCTTCTCTGTCCTTTGCAGTCATGCCTCTTCATTGTTTCTCTTTACATTTCCTCCAAAACATTTTTTTTCCAATTTGCCTCCTTTAGGGAGTGCTGTTACATTTCTGTTCTTTTGCTTCTTTTTCACCTCTTTTATGATTTTCTTCCAGAGCCTTCCTTACTAATTCCAAAGCTTAATTCTTGCAATCTGACACATTTCTGAAATTCTTCTTGCCTTACCTCTTCTTGTAGTTCTTGCCTATAGACCAAGCTCATTCTTATATGTTCTCAGTAATGTGGCCTGACTGCAAAGAAAAGGAGTGCTTTGGAGGTTATGTTAAGAAAATGCAGGTACTGTATCATGACTAGATTTTTTTAAGCAATTGCAGGTCAAAAGCAGCATTTAAGGCAATAGTAGAAAGTAGAAGACCGATGCTCAGCAGAACCTGTAACATATTTAAGACTGAACTGAAACATTGAGGAGGGCTATTTCACATATCTGTGAGTAAGGGCAAAGGGCCTGCATGTGTGTTCTTCTCTTTGTATCTAGATATTTTAGTGACTTCACACAGATATTTGCTCAAAGATACCCTCAGAGCCTAAGACTACAAGTTAATATTTTATTTTATCCACAAACTGCCAGCAGGCATGGTGACTTGTATTGATTTTCTAAGTTAATATAATTCAGGAAATAATCTTTTAATCTGTAAGGAAAATACATTTTTGTCACTGTTTTTGTCTCTAGTTGTTGATAAGAACTATGTTAAACCAGGGAATCATTAATCCTGACTTTTGCTAGTATGTGTCCTGAAGACATTTGGCTCTGCAGATAATTTACAGGAAATAATATGGTTACTGTAAAAGTCCTATGTAAAAGAAGAAAATTACTTTAATAGCACATTGTAGTCTTCCTTAGAGAGCGATTGGACAATATTTCCATTATGCATCTAGGGCTGCCTCAACAGCCTAAACGTACAGCAACAAAAATTGACAATGAGTCTTGGCTAACGAGTGTCCCAGCACTTGAAGGAATGAACTCCCCAGCATGCCATGGCTGACATTTCAAGTCCAGCGCATGTCATAAGAAAGTATATACCATTTCCCAGACTTAATTATCATATGAATTTTGAGATTGTCCAATGATGGCCAAGACTTCTGGAAGTTCATGAAGCTAGCAGGTATGACACCAGACCTACTGGACACCCTTGATCTTCCACAATCCCACATCAATCCCCGACTGTTGAAGATAGACCAACAGTCAGATTTGGCTCAAGATTCAAGCATATAAATTTAGATCTGTATGTAACTCTCAGCATGCAAGCCATGCTTCACTGCATTGTAGTCAGTAATGATCTCATATTAGACACAGTTGTTCCCATACAGGAAACTTGTGTCATTTTAAATGCCATAGGGCATCTCAGTTGATCTCCAGCTGCTACTCAAGAAGGGTAAGGATCTCTTGTAGGTCCTATGTGACAGCTGTCACACCAGCAGGGCATCTAGAACTCCTTAACGTGTCTCCAGTGGCAATAGATGGAGTGGGTGTACTCTGGAGAATTGTTTACTTCAGACATCTACCTCCAGTCTCCAGAAACTAATGTATCTAACAATCTGAACACATGAACACAAACCAAGAATAGCTTGTGCTCTAGAGAAAGGATATCTATGCAAACACAGCAAGCAAAAGTGGGAGATGGGAGTAGTTGCTCCGTCCTCAGCAAAGGAGGAGTAGAGGGGAATTAACAGACAGCCAAGCTACGTGACTTGTCGAGTTTCACAGAGGCAGTGCTTGGCAGAGGGAGTTTACTGCAGAGACTTTTCTGCCAGACCTCATCTAGCTCTCCTGCTGTGGCTGAAGACATTAGACAAAATTGATAGGAATTTGATGTGAAGCAGCCAGAAGGGCTACACGCTTTTTTCGTTCCAAACACTACTTATGTTGAACACCATAGGAGTTTTGCCACTCGTCTCCATGGCTTTGAGCAGGTTCTGGGAGACTGCCCAAGAATTTCCACAGGTATTTAGGAAAATTTCTTTGCTCAGATAAAGCAAATAATGGTCTGATCTCCTTCCTGCAGTCAGAAACCTTTGAATAGAAGCAGAGGAGCATCTGTCAACATGTACGACCTGTGCAATTCCCTAGATATCCTACTCCATTTGTGGACTTCCAATGGCTACAGTCCTTACACGCGATGTAACATACAATATGCTGCTCAGACCAAGTCTCCTTTCTAATTACTTCAGATTAGAGATGTTCTTGGTCAGAACACTAGGAGGATTGCCCTCTCTTGCCTGAATGTCACAAACTGATGGTTGCTCTAACTGTGGCAGGACAGAGTGTTGTTGTTTGTAAATATGGGGGAAGCTCTTGAGTGTGTTCCTAGAAATGCCAGAGGACCGCAAATGTTTTAAGATGAAGCTCTATTTTCTGGCCACAAACTATCTGAGGTCTTTTTTTTTATTTCTGCCTATAAAGAATCACTGTCACAGATACCTTTCAAAAGGACTTTGTCAAACAGTACAGTGTGTCTTTTCACTGTGAGCTTGACTAAAATGTTATGACTATTTTTATAGTCATTAGAGAAGCAAGGAGTGCGTTCAGACTAAAAGCTAGGGTGGGGTTTCTAGGGATTAGAGGGACAATTCAAGACTCATGATCTCTTGACACTCTTTCTGTTGCTAAAATTGAAATCAACCCCATATCAGTGCACAATTGTAAAGGAGAGATAATAATTAAATTCACATTGACCATCTGAATGGGCACTAAATAAAGAATTTTCAGTAACCTCTGAGCTAAGGTGAAGTGATACCTTAGGGCTAAAGAGTGTCACCACATCTCTGACACATCCCATCCTGAATAATGTAGCATGTTGAGAGAGCATCCTTTCACGCTTTAAACATCTAAAGGCTATAGACCTAACAATTCAGATTTACAGCAACAGTAATCATCCAAGGTCCTGAGAAGTTATGAACTTTCTAAAAATGTGGTCAGTGAAGACACGGGACATCGTAACACCTCAAAGCAGAAGCTGGGACAAAGCAGTGGAGCTGCTTTATATTCTTACTGAAGTTGTGCATGTGCAGCAATCTTCTATTGAATACAGCCTTCATGAAAGTAAAGCCTGACAAAATCAGGGCTATTTGTTACAAAACCATAGCTCATGGTTACCATAGTACATATGCTGTATACTTGCATAGAATTGTATTCATGCAACGTACCTTGCTTGCAGGAAAAAATAATTATATATATACATAAAAGATACAGCAAAGGTATTGCAACAATTAAGGGGAGAAAGAACTTCAATGGAAACATGACATTTAAAAAAAGATGTGCCTAGGAAAGTAAAATAATAATTTTCTCTCTTTTGTGTATTAATGGCAAATGTCTTAAACACAGCAAATGTTCAATGTGCAGCTACGAATGCAGTAAGTAATTTTAAGAAGCTAATATTGAGTCACTTCCTGTTATTGTACTCACAACCAGTCAAAACTTTGCTCATCAGATAACCTGATCAACTGTCTACAAATAATGGGCTACCAGTTGTGAATGATGTTTGGAGAATTCAGGTCTACTGCTTTTGTTTCACTTTTTTACACTCATTATACATGTGTTTTTGTGATTTTAAAGACAAATATTAACCTATGTGTTTGGAGTAAAAAGATACAGGGCAGCTCTTGCTCTTAGAGGGGAAGGAATACTTAAATCTGCAGCTGAAAATCATCTAGGGCTCAAACTGTAGAAACAGGGCTTATAGAGCATATATACTGTCAAGGCAGCTGGTAGACTATGTAGTAAAATACTTTGGCTTCTTAAAATAACCACACAGTATTTAAATAGGTTTGATAGCTAAAGATCTGTTTTGTACAGTACTGTAGAGAGTATCATTTCTTTTTTGTGAGGTGCTGAAACTAGAACATGTTCTTCATTGGATCAGACTGTAAGAAAGAGTTGTGCCAGCTGTATGAGACAAAAGGGCACCAGCCTGTATTTGGAGCATCTTCTGGATGTAAAACCCTCATGTCAACAGTAAGGCTGGCAAGATTTACCTTTAAAGTAAATGATTCACTGATGCTTGTCGTCAATGGCAACCAACAGAAACAATGTGACTCCAAGATGCCACTTTCTGTGCTGAAGCAACTTTCCCAGATGTTTTTTGCAGAGCTGCACAGAACTTCACTTTGACAAAGGACATAGTTTTCACTATTGATACAAACTGTATTTCCTTTCATTTTATAGTCTTAAAAATACATTTTTAAATTAAAATTGAATCACATTTAGGCCTGGATTTTCTAAAGAGATTCCTAAAACCACTCTTTGAGAAAAATGTATATAATAAGAATTTCTGACTACTGAATGCATATAATTTTTCCATTGACCAATCTGCATAAAAACCCATTGTTGCTGTTGTTAAAATTTTAAAATTAGAATAGAAATAATGTAGTTCCTTGATAGAAAATACTAACTTCTAGGCTGGACTAGATTCCTCAATCCAGATTCATTTTTATTAGTTGCTCTGTAAATTGTCTTATTTACATGACTATTGTCACACAGTGTGAATAAACCATAGAAAAACCCATTAAAAGGATGAACATAGCACGGTTCATTTTAATTCATATTTTTCTTTAAATATTAGCAATTTATTTTAAAATGTTGGCATTCTACCCATCAATTAATTTCCAAAAACCATGGCCACATTCACATACCCCTAATAGTTCATATGTTAGCAAAATAATGTTAAAATATATTGTGATCTGTGAAATTTACCTAACAGTCAGTTTTTAAGCTCCTAACCCAAGAAATGAGACTCTGAAGAATGGTTACTCTTCTAAGCATTTTTGTCACCCAGATATGATGCAGTAATCTACATTAAAAATTGTTTTCTGAGAAATCAAATAACATTAAGACTAAAACTAATAAAACCATTAAAATTAGGGCCAATTAAGGTTTATGCAAGCGACGTAGGGATTCTCGCTTGGTTTTATCGAGCAAAATAGCCTATTAGGATGGGTTTTTTTCCCCAATATAATCTATCTGAAACTCTACATTGTCAAAATCAGCCAGGGTAATGGCAGTATGATGTACTGTGCCATTTCAAATGTATTTTGGCTCTTGCCTGAAAATAATGACAACAAAAATAAATTCCTGGGAATTGACTGGGGTATCGCCATTTCTATTTTGGTAGCTTTAAATACCTGTAAAATTCTTTAAAATTTCTAAATTTCATAAATTATTCTCATTATTCATTAAAAAGAGAAGAATACTGAGACTGCAAATAGCATTTTGCTTTTTAAAAAAATATTCTGTATTTTAACTTTGATATAGAAAGAAATCACTATTATAGGGAAAAAAATTACAAATATGGACTTACCAAGTTCTGTTAGTCAATATAGTAATATAATCCTTTCTTTTTTAACTGAAATAGTTTTAAACTGCGTCTTTTGTTTCTAAGACATCTCTGTTCCATGTATTAAATTACTCATACATGAAAAAGTCAATTTGTAAATGTGTGTTCTTATAAATAACCAGCAAAACTAAAATTGTTATGATTGATTTGAAATAATTGATTACAGTATGACAGCTTTCTTTTTCTTAATTATAAAATACAATTACATTTTTGTGCTTTCATACCTGAACATTAAAAAAGCTGAGAGAACTATTTATGTTCTACTTCTGATTAGATCAGCAATGCCACTTCTTCAGGTCTTATCAGATTGGTTTTGATAATAATTACTTGGGAAGTGTTTGATCTCAATGATGAATACTTGATTAGTTTTTCATGAAATCAGTCAACCACACCACTCAACACTACTCATGTGAGACCTTGTTGATTTAGCTGTTCGAAAGAACGCATTCTTTTTCACTGCAGTTATGGGATGTCAGTCTTTGGGGAAAAGAGGGTGGAAAAAGGGCAAGTTTATGGGTAATGATATTGCAGCAGCAGATATTTAAGGTTTGCTAATTCTCTTCTCAATTATGTTCATTCCCTGCCTCGTCACACTGCTTGCTACATGGCAAGAGAATCAATCTTAGCAGTGGAATAAATTTTTCCTTTTTCAAAAAAAGGTTTCATGACACCATTGTCATCTTTGAAACCCTTGGAGGGTTTTGCCCTGATGAATAATATTTCATATGTGGAATGTTTATGTGATTTTCACGGAGTGGTAACCCCGCTACCATCTAACTTTGATGCATTGAGATTGCTGTTTTTCCCTACTAAAGTGCTTTTACACACCACCTCCTACAAATTGACTTAAGAGTTAGAAATAGAAGATTCAACAAAACTTCAACTCTCCATGGAAAAAAGGGTCTTACAGAGAAATTTATACTTTGGGCACAATCTGCTTTAATTATTTAAACAGGAGTTTTTGCTGAATAAGAGTTTTAGGCATTTTTCCCTCATCTTTTTTCTTTTGCTTTATGCAGTTAGAATCAGTTATCCAAAGCTGACCACACATCCATATTTTAAAATTACTGTTTTTTTAACCCAGCTTTTTTACAAGGGTTGGTCTGCAGACCTGTAATCACTGAAGTCAATAGCATTGTCTGCATAAGTAAAAATTGCTCACATAACAAGACATTCAATGGATTAGTCTCCAAGTTATAGGGGAAAAAATCCTATAGCTCAGGTACTTATGATTAAGTATCTGCACAAGAAGAGATTTTCAGGACAATGCCCTTGCTTGTCAGTCATAAAATAGCAAGGCAGAGCCTTTTGTCCAAAGAGGAGTTAATGCCACGCTAATTAAGAGAAGGGAAGAAAATTTCCAAGGAGGCAATATTTTCTCTAATGTTTTTCTTTTTAAAATTGCTAATAGAATTATGACAGTTTTAACAATCAGAAAATACAATGCATTCCAAATGTTTCCTTTGTTAATTATAAGACCTCTGGAAATTGCCTAGATCTTTAAAACTTAGTGTTTCACTAATAAGCTTAGATCCCTTCAGGTTGTTGTTTTTGGGTTTTGTTTTGTTTTTAATATCAACTGTTATTTTGGTGGCAATATATTTCTCTTTGAAGATCCAATTTAAGCAGCCGCTTCTCTTGGAGACTCAGACTGCTTAAAAAGAAAATAATGTTCCAGGATTATAATTATTTTGGTTATTGTGTCATCATGTTAATGTTGTATTGGAAGAAATGTTCATCTGAACGTTTCATTGTTTTGATGTAAGTCTAAAAAGAAAAGGGAGCAGTCAGGCTGCTGGGTGGAAAAATGGAACATCTCTCTTTAAATGGTGAAGAGCAGTTTGAATGCAGTTACTTCCAAATTTCACATGAATTCAGCAATTTTTATTTAACTACTGTGCCCTGTCAAAATACCTGTCATCCTAAGATATCATCTTTATGTAATAGTAGTTGGCCAGCATTTCCAAAGAACTCAGAAGCTGAAATGAGCAGAAAAATTTTCATAGAGGCTCGTTACTCTGCAGCTCCCATTGAAAACAAAGGAAGCTACTAGGTGCCAGCTCCTTTGAAAGTCTGTCTTTTTTGTTATGTCTTTTAGGAGGAACTGCAGCTGAGGTTTTCAAAGGAACCTAAAGGATTTGGGTGCCCGGTTCCCATTCAGGGGATAGAGAAGGGGAAGACCTAACACAGTACCTTTGAGAAGCTTGGCTCAGGCCTTTTAAAATTTGTAACACACAAAAACAGAGCAAATATCCACAGTCAAGAAAAGGCTCAAGCCTGAGGGATGTCAGAACTAAGAAGTAGCTCATGGGATCTTGTACGCCAAATAAAACAGACCATACAAGAGCAAAAAGAGGAGTATGGAAAAGCAATCAATCCTCACATTTTCACTGAAGTCAACTCATTTCAAATTACAATATGCAGGCTGTTGTTAAAGGCATATGCACCAGTTACCCACAGACACTACTAATACTCCCGTTGTCTTCAAATCCATATGCATATCAAAAAATAAGGAAAATGAGAAAAAACTCTGCAATAGCATATGGATTCCTAGCACATTGCTCTCCTTATCGGTAAAATCCTTACTGACCTCTCATTTAATTCTTCTCTCATTATTCCCTTCAAAAGGAAGCATGCATTCTGGACAACAATAAAAAAAATCTATAGAGTAGTACCATTTCTGTCATTTGCAGCTAATGAATGCTTTTTAGTATTGACTAGCAACTGGTCTAATAATGACAATGACTCCACTGATTTAGAGCAATAAATCCAAAGACTTGGCAGACCTCTATTAGTATAATGAGCTCAAACATTCATTCAGGAACATTAAGAAAATGGGCAGCAGACTCCTGAATATTAGAGTTTCTCATGTTTCTTCTGTTTCAGTAACACCACCTGACCGAAAAAAACCATGATTCTGCAGTGTTTAATGTGTAAAATTAAGTGACAGCTAAGGTAACTGTAAGGATTTTTTTCTTTCACTCCTGCTAAGAGAGCGGGTCATTTATGACAAATATTATTACTGTAGGGCTATGAGAGCACACACTAACAGCATCTATTAGGAAAGGTTTGGGGGGGTTAAATGCCTGTGTTCAACATCTACTGCGGACAACAGCTATTACCAGTGGTTCCAGATATTATCAGAATCGGATGTTTGATACTCCTCATAACAAACAGACCTCTCAGTGTTTTATCACTAGATGAAAGGCTTAAAAGACTTCAGATAAACAACAACGATGTGCTTGTCTTCATTGATACAGGAGTAAAGATAATTTGCCAGGCATTCCTCATCTGGTTTATGTATATTTATTTTTCTCATTCAGGGAGGCTATATTTATTATTATTATTTATTCTCATTATTACATGCAGATGAAATGTTGAAAACAGATTAATGACATTGGTTTCATCAGATGCCTGTGCAGATACTGTTCAAAAAAAAAAAAAAAAATCTAAATAAAGTAAGAAGCAGTCTTGCCAGGTAAAGTCAAACAAACAAGCCAGTCAGAAAAATTATGAGAGAAATCTGTCCAGTTGCTACTTTAGTCCAAACTGTAAATCACCCTCGAAAGCAATGTTACAAACCAACCTTTGGTGGCATCCCCCTTGTACATTTGTAGGACATTTCCCTTTTTTTGTTCATCTAAGGGCTTGTATTAAGCTGCAGAAAAACCTTTCCCAGCAAAGGGAAGGCAAAAGCACCGTCAGGTTGTGGAGACAGTAAGATCTAAGATGGTCCCTGCAGACAAGCTCCACCACACAGGGCAAAGATGTTGGTGATACCTTTCACTATGGTCGCATGATCCAAGGAGCATCCAGTACTAACCTGTGACAAACTGTGTGGGTGAAATAGCTTCCTGATGAAGCTATTGGCCAAGTTACCTGTCTTGGTAGTTGCATTTCTTTTGTACAGCTTGCATTTATAACTGAGCTTTGGCAAACAGAGGCTTATTCAGAGCTGCATGGAAGGGACAGAGGCTTGCAGCTCAAGCGCTAGAGTGTCTGGGTGGCAGATGCTTCCACAAAACTGTATTTTACTGCAAGTATTGTAGATAACAGCTGTAGACTGTAGCTGTATGAGGAGCAGGAAAATGTGGCTAATGCCAGAGTTCCCATGATAGTCTGCATACAAATTTGTGGCTGGAGGTGGATTCATTAATAAAGTCAATACAGAGTTTATGTCAGCTCCAGCAAGGCAGATAGCCATAGGAGAATCTGTCTTAGTACTTCATCTGATGTATTTAATTTGCTGATTTATTTAGTAATAATGACTGGACTTACTGTGTTTGAAAATGGAAAGAGCTCTGCAGTGTGAAACACCCTGCTAGAAGAGATCTGGAAGCATATTGCAAGAAAGGTGACAAGGGCAGAAGAGCAGTTGGAAGTTCACAGGTCACTGTGGATAGAAGTGAAGAGCAATAAAATTAAAGAGCTTTTATTCCCACTTCTTAGTTTATTATTATTTCTGTTATCTTGCTGCTGTGCTTGGTCCTGGTGAGGTGCTTATTACAGTCAGCGTAGCGAACTTCAATCACATTCTCTCCTGAATCTGAACAGCAGCCCAGTGAGGAGGGAGGACAGAGTTGGGAGTATGGGTTTAATGATTTCCTACCCCACACACTCCTCACTTCAGCAAAATTCCTTCATTGGGGCTTTATTTCAGTAAAATATCAAGCATTATTTGTCAAGATAAGTGGATGTTTGTGGTCTGAGGTAGCAATAAAGAGAGAAATATTAAATGGCCAATATTTAAATTCCTCTAACATTATTGTAAATTGCAAAATGGTGTAAGAAAAGCCAATTAAGGGTTCAGCCCACCTACAGCCAATAGAGAAAAAAATGGGAGTTTGAGGTGTGGATGTCCTCAGGGTCCATTAAGTGGGGTGCCTCCCACCCCAAGTGCCCAGTAGAAATGGATGGCATAAAACAGGAATACTCCTTCCCATCTCATGTGAGACAACTAGCAAAACAGGCTCCATGTTCAGCACAACAACTTCAGGAGCATGGCTTAAGTTCCAGGGTTTGGTTATAGTCTTTTAATACTGCAAATTAGAAGGCACCTAAGTGGAGCTTGTATTTCCATGACAAATGTGGTGTGAAGCTGGAAATTATTTCAGCCAGCAGTTTTACTGGCACACCACCAGAGGATTGCAGATGGTACAGCGTTAGTCTGTCTTGAGCGGGGAAATCAAGAAAGCTTGAAATGATAAGCCTTCAAACAGGAGAAGCTGTTTCTGTGCCACTTGCAATTGCAAATACAGATGATTCAAGTGTAAGAAGCATCAGGATCCACACATCTGGTCTTCACAAGAGGACAATAACTCCAGAATGAGACATGCATGCTGCAGTTAAAAATGAACCAGAAGCAGAAGCTTTATGACTCATAGCCACATTTCCAGATCCAAAGCTGTTTTTAGCAATTTGATGACAGTCTGCACCCACAAAAATGACAGTCTAGTTTTCTGTTACCTGTTAGGATGAAAAAAAGAACGCAGTTAAAATGCAAAAAAACCCTCATCTAAAAAAAAAAAAAAGAAGAAATTTTGAGCCTTGACAAAGAATTCTGTTGAGATGCACACCAGACTGAAGGCTAAACAAGAGCCCAGTTTGAATTTAAAGAAAATGTTTGCCCAGTATGGAAAAATTTTGTGTTTATCAGACTAGGTCTTGATTCACAGGGTACAAACAAAGACAGTTCTGAATTCTTTCTGGCATATGCACACTGCATTTCTGGGAGGAAAAGGTGACTTATATGCTGCCTGTGACAAGGGAAGTCATCCTAGTTCTGTTGATCAAAGCTCTCCTTAGAAGTGGGGCTGCAAAGGTTTCTTCAGCCACGGAAAAGAAGCTTTTAAAAAGAAAGATGATGCAAAGGAGGAACAAATACCTAAAGTAAATGAAGTAATTACCACCTGGACATAGTGTTTTACACTTCATAAGGAACTTAGTGGAGAGACCGTAAGCAGATTGCATAGGTAGATGCTATCACAAACATGCACGCCGGGTGCAGAAGCAGCTGTACCAAAGCCAACGAAAGAGCTGTGGAATTACAAGTAATCAGCATTCATGCAAACAAAGAATAGGTGCTATAGATACAGCTGCAGACAGTGTATTTGAAAACATAGACTACAGTTCATATCATAAGACAGGAAAATCCTTTGAAGCAGTAACTCTGGAAAAGGGTTTAGACCTCAAAGTAAGGGAATCAGTTTTCAATGCCACTCTATACCAAAAAGGGCAACTGTTGTTTTTTGTATAAAGAGATCTCAAGTAGCAGCTGGAGAGCTTAAATTACTTTTGCTTGCACTTACTTGGAAGTATTTTTATTGATATTGAAATTCTGTATACATCTCAAACAGGATTTTAGGGAAACTAAGAAGGTTTAGAAAAGAGCAACAAGCATGCTGTAAAGCACCTGCTATAATGAAAGAGCGATGGAGCTAAAGCTATTTTTAAAAATGCCCGATCTACTGTGACCTCAGCCAATAAGAACCTATATGAAAAACAGAATTCTGATAATGAACGTTCTTCTGCCCTTTAACCAAGGAATAATAAAATCCAGGGGGAAGAGATCCAGAATACACAGAAAGTTATGAAGAAGCTCTGTTATTTGTCATACCCAGAAGATGGGCAATGGTTTGTGTTCCTCTGTTGTAACATTGAGGTTCACAAATATCATCAGAAAATCAAACATTGCTAATTCCAGTGGAACAAGACATATTTGTCTATGTTGATGGGACACCTATTCTTTCCTGAAATTCTGGGGATGCTACTGAGAAGTGGCCCAGCCAGTCTTACATGTACAACCAGAGCTGCGGTACAAAATGTGTTTGTCCTCCCACTTTGACAACTATTTCTTTCTTGATTTACAGTGGCGCATCCATCACGGGAATTATGTCACAACCATTCATGTACCCTGAAGTACATCTTAACAAATTCCCCACATAATAATTAGATAGCAATCAACAATCACAGTTGCTTCACTGTTTTCTAGCCTGTTAAGCCATAAAACAAAGAATAAGGTTAAATGATTTTCAGTAGATTACCACAAGGACAGTAAGTGGCATGGAATTCATCACAACATCTGATATACTTTCATTCTGAACATTTGTAACATCTGTGAGTGGACACTCAAATGTTCACTTTATTTAAGGTTTGGAAAAATTGAAGATATTTGAGTACTTCAGAAGACAAGAATTTAACACCTACAACACTTTCCATAAGGACTCACAGTAAGACTGTATTTGTGTAAAGCTTCTGGTAGACTTCTGCATTTATCCTCCAGTTAAGACCAGCTCTTCTTGCTATTTCTGGGCTGAGCCTGTCAGATGCTGAGTTTTGATGGCTTTTATCGTTTTTAAATGTGAATCAGTCTCTGGCAGGGCTGGGACCTTAACTTAGTCCTATTATGAGAAGGGACTGTCTGTTGTTCCAAACTGTGTGGCTGCTCCTGAGGATTAGGTAAGGATGCACCAAAAGTATTTTAATTTGTGACCTGAGACAAATTTAGACACTAGTGTTAAAAAACAACTGCACTGAACTATGGTGCTCCTCAGCTCCATTAAAGATTAACCTTCTCACAGCATCTCTAACTAACAACTGTTTGGAAGGATCATCTTTTTGGTTTTGACCAGTGAATTAAATTTGTTCTTTTTTTCTGATTAGCAGAACTAAGTCTTTTGTTGTATCCTCCAGTAGACAGAAAAATGGACTTTGCCATCTGTTGTACACCTCTATTTTCAGATTTTCCTGTAGTCTGTTACCTGATCGAGAGCCTGCACCGGGATTTGTTTTATTTCTTCCTTTAACAATATGCAGGGGAAAAGTTTTCTTATCAGTTGAGGTCATTTAGGGCCAGGCTAAAAAGAGGGACAGTCATCTCCTCCTGGGCTATCAGGTCTGGCGGTTCTTACTTGTGACACTGATGGAGAATATAAATTTGCACATATATCTGAATTTGATGCTTCTGGAGAATTTCAGACTCCCCTCACTAAGGTTTGTTTCATGCTTCATCTGTGTTTATTGCTTAGTTTTGTGATTTGGTTTATTTTGGTGCTATCATGAGTTATCTGTTTCACAGGCAGTGGGTACATGAATCTTAAAGAAGGAATAATGGAGAACAAGGAAGGAGTAAAGCCATATCAAGGATAGAGCAAAACAGAGAGATAACGTGATCTAACGCATGGGCTGGGCTGAGCTATATAGGATCTCCTGGAAGCCCCCTGGGCCCACACACTCCTCCTACATCCAGGAGCTGGAAATACTGCTGAGAGATGCCCAAAACACACACCTCCCTGACAGTCGCGTGGCGGGGCAGGTAGGCATGCCCTCTCCCATTATTGTCATGCAACAGAGGTTTTGGACATGCAATGGTGCAGCGAGGGGAATTTCAGGGTCCCTGGTAAAATGGACGCTGGCCTCTGGACACTGTTACATGAATTTTGGAGATAGGCCACTCCAGGTGACTGTAAGCTGGGCTTCCTAAACCCACTGGTTAGAGACGAGAAATCAACACTCTCTCTTGTCTCCATCACATGCCTGGACTATGAACTTGGGTATGTCACTTTGCCATTTTGTGCCTGTGTTCCCCCTCTCTTATGTTTATAAACTGCAAATTCTTTAAGATGGTCTCTTGCTCCAGCTTTTCACAGTGCTTTTTTAGAGCAGGAGCCTCTGGGATCACTGCAATACAAATAAATAACACTAAACCTATAACAGAGGAATTATGTGAAACAAGCTGAGATTTTGTATATGAGCCGTTAGATGTGTGGGATAAGATGAATTCATTAAATCTGAAAACATAAACATATAAAGTGTGCATACCCTCTTAGTCTATTATATCATACTGCGCACATATATACTTACAAATATTATATATGCTTAGCCTATTATATAAAGTGGATCTAAAATGCATTACATTAAATGAAATGTGTCCTCTAGTACCATGCACATTATAGGCACTCAGCAAATAATAAATACAATTGAAATGACATAAAAATTAAGATGGACTATATCCATCACTTCCTAACCGCACTCTTTAATGATGCTAGCAAAAAAAAGGACAAAGGTATGTCAGCCTGGCATTCCTGAGGTACACGTGACTGGAGTTCATCCAGACATATCTGAAACGCTTTGAAGCATCTAGCGCAGCAGTTGCACCAGCACAGCCTTGAGTTCAGGCTGCAAAAGCTTTCCTCTGATCCCAAGCAAATACCCAGCAACTGAATCACGTATTGCCTCAGTGATAATATATTGGTATAACAAAGCATTAAACAAGTTTGTTTAAAGCTAGTGTATACATGTCTGTTTGCGGTGCATCTGGGCCTCTGGATTACTGTGCAAACAAGGTCCAAATATCATCCCCAATGTTTTTTATCACAAAAAGAAAATTCAGTCTTTTGGCTTTGTGGACTACGGCAGTACCTACATCTATGACTGGGTTTGCTGCCTCTGCAGTTTCTACTTCATGGGAAAAGTGAACTAGACAAGATTTTAGTCAGGTGCGCTACACAGAACCTTTTATTTAGTATTGCATCTTCTGCTTCGGCACCTGCATTGCCCCTGCCCTGGAGTATTTGTCCCCTTTTGCCTCCCTACCAGCCATGACAACAGGATACACAATGAAAATGTGTGTTTACAAATTTTGCATGCAAATGATTACGGAACAGCCATGATATGCAGCAACTTAAATTTGTTGACAGAGTTGCTAAGAAACAAACCTTTTGATTCTGTGAAACCTTTTTTGATACAGCTCCACACTCTGACAGTTGAAGTTATTGAACAAGAGTGAGGACTCTTTAAAAGAGGGATTTCTGACATTTGCTATGTTTTCAGAGGCTGTAACATAACATTGAATATTCCTTCAGTGTCAGTTTTATCAGTAGCAGAGTGTCTGATTCCATATATATTTAAACTATCCTATATTTCAAAAAAATGGCTTCAACATTTCAGTACTACCTTCTCCCACTCACATGCACAACTGTTTTGCAAAGAATTGTGATCCTTACATGCTCCCCTGCCAAATACCTTCTAAGTTTCTCTATTTTTTCCAATCTGTTCTTTAAACATCCTTTCTTCAGGGCATTTTCACAAAGGACCTCATAGCATGCTACTTGGATATCAACAGTAAAATACACCATTATTTTGACATTCCAGTATTATGGAGACAGCTGCTGTTTTAAGAACATATATTCACACTGTAGATACCTAACCATTAGTAAGGCAGAGCTGGGAAAAAAAAGGCCCAGATTCATCCCAAATCAGACTACTTGTACCATTTAGCTGATAAAATTAGCACTGTCATGTAAAGTCTTGTCAGTAAAAGAGAGGATGATTTAGCCCTTAGGTTGGATGAAACACATTTTGGAGGCATCTAACTTTCACTTCATTACTAAGGCAAGCCTAGAGCAATTGTAGTCCTAATTTAAGCACCTCAGGTGATTAAAGTTAGGAGGAATTAATCCTAGCCTAATTGATCATAACCTTATTTTTCCTAGCAGGCTTAGCAGTTGTAATTACAACCTGCCTACATCGATACTACCTTTTGTGCACATCTGTCACACTGTTGCGTTCAATGTGCAATAGGGAAAAAAGGTGAGCAAAAATTTCAACATTTTCTGGGAATGGGAGATAAGCAAAGACAGTTATGGGACAGAGGCAGAAATGAGAGACTCAAGGAAAGAACACGTGACATCTTCCCCCTCTGCAGACATACATTGCTTTCTGAGATCAATGTATTTCTTTTATGGACATTTTGCGTTTTTCTTGTGTGAAGCCCACGAACCTAATGTCATGTATCTGCTGAAGTGCTGTTTTTAATTAAATAAAATGGCTGCACAGTCATAAACTGAAACTGCAAAGGCAGAAGGATGACTCTGGGAAGGGATAGATCAGTCTATGATACTTAAAAAACCACAGGAAAAGAGAGTGGGGTAAGAAAGAATCAGGCACTTTTGGATTTACTTAGAAGCACTGAAGACTGCCTCTGCCTACCATTTTCTCTTCACATTTTATTCATAAGGACCAGGTTTTTTCCTTGTGAAAAAAAAAACACATCTCCTGAAATTTGTGCAAAAAATGTTTTGAAAAGGATTTTTTTAAATGTGAAATAGATGTAAAAATAATGAGTCATACTCTGTAATGGCCATTGCAGAGTGTGCATTAGAAGGCAACCAGAGCACTCTCAGCATGCACTAATAGCTTGCTAATGCACAGCCTTCAGTGCCTTATTGCTATAGTCGACATTTACCACAACGAATACTTTGCAGCAAGAAATATTTTGGGCTCCATTATGCTTTCACAACCTTGAGCTGTGCTGGGAAGGGCTGGAAGTAGAGTGCTGTGAGCAATGGGGGCCGAAGGCCTGGAGAAATAGCTCACACCTTTGTTGGTATATAGATGGAAAAGACCCACACCAGGCTCACCCTTCATGCGATGGGGGAAGAGAGGCATTTCATCCAACCTGGCTCTGCTGGAAGGCAGTGGTGCAAACCAGCTTGTAACAGGGTCTTGGCTTGAATATCTCACTGGGTTTTTACCCTGGGACCAACCACTGCAAGGTCTTGGTGTTCCTGTCCCTGTGTGTCCGGACACCACAAATCACATTTTGGTTGCTTGTGTTTTAGGGCTCCCTCTCACCCCAAGCTTTGTCACAGCGGTCTGTTTCCTCTCCCTCTCTTTGCCCTGTGTGCGCCCTTGTCCATGAACGTGTCTGCCGGGGATTGCACAGCTGTGACCGTAGCTACCAAAAAAACGCTCCTTTAGCTGGGCTTTTGCAGCTCGGTACCTGAGCCAGGAACAACTACATAACCGTCACGGTTTGGATTGATTAATTTTGCTTTTTCGGGATTTTTTGTTGCCATTGTTTGGTTTCTGTTTTTTCTCGTCAGGTAAATCATTTGTCACTCACTAGAACAAGCATGAGATGCCCCTGGTGCCCACCCTGATGGGGGACTGCCCTGCGCCCCTGCACAGTGCCTGTGCCAATACACTTATACGTGCAAAACTCAGCGGGGACGGACTGGCAATTCATATGCCCATGGTCAGGGTGCTCCTTCGGGAGGGGAACAGTACTATCAAAATCCCTTTTGGCACAGAAAGGGACTAAGCCCTAATCCCAGCATGCCTGGATGAGACCTCTGGGGGCTATCATTAGCACGGGAAGAGGAGGTGGGGAAGGACGATGACTTTGGGGTGGTTGGCTGATATATAGGACAAGTAGTTCCTTAGAAGCCAGAAATGTTGCAAGTGTAAGAGAAGACAGTTCAAGTATAAGGTATCACTTACTTATAAGATCTCAGTGTAAACACCCATTTCATTGACTCAAAAATATATAAGAATGGGTAATGCAACATTTTATTCAGTAAAAACTTCAGTCTTGTTCCATTTCCAATGGCCTCATACACCAGTATGAATAGGAACTGTTGTTACCTCCATCGGGTCCCACAGTCCACCATCACAGCTACTCCTCTGCCCTGGGGTTTAGATTGTGACCTACAGAAGAAGAAACAAAGTGTGGAGTTTATCCTAATATGCCCAGAGATATTATTACCAAAATATATAAATTCTATGGCCTAAATCCTTGGCTTGTAAATTTTTCATTTAAAAATAATTTCTTTTCATTTAATAATTTTTTTCATTTAAAATATTTTAAAATAATTTTTCATTTAACAATTTCCATAAAAATAAACCTCCATTCTCCCTTGAATTTTTGAGAGAAACCACGAGGGATGGAGCCATGATGAAGCAAAAATCCAGGTTCATGTGCCATGCTAGTGGACTGGCACTGTTTGAAAGGATGTTGTTCACAGCAAGTAAAGGTGCAGAGGATCATTTCCTCATTTACAAACATTTTCAGTGAGAAGAAAGTTAAATTCCAGGAAAAGACAAAATTAATTAAAATGGGTCTCTCAGTTTTCTCTGCTGCAGGTTTTTCTGTTGTTGTCGCTTTTAATAGAGCAGCAGTTTATTTTGTTTTACCTGTGATCTGGGTAAACTGTTCCTATCAAACAAGGCAATGCAATGAATTGTATTGAGCTGTGTAAGTCCTAGCAGTCGGAAAACCAATACATTTCATGGCTGGCTATGCTTTGTTTTCCTTTAATGCAGACAATTTAATGCTAGTGATTCAATCAGTGAATTTTCCAGCAAAAATGACAAGGCAGTCAACTTGAAACGTAGCATTATTAGCCATCGCTTCTTCTAGTTTTGTGTGCATGTTGAGTGATCTGGGATGAAAAACTAACAAGCACCTGTCAAATCTGAGACATCAGGTTTTTTGACAGAGGGCCCACTGGACATTCCTATCAAGAGAGCCTTTATAAGTAAACCGTGGAAATCTCTCTCAGACAAAAAGGAAACAGAGCTCATCAGATTCTGCAGACCCTTGACTTGGAGGGCATGCTGTCTCCAATGAAAGGCTTTTGATCACAATGCTTTTTTATTCAGATTTGACTTCACATTATGGCTAATCAATACGTTGCAACAGTCTAAGTCCCCAGTTAGATGCACATCTCGCAGTCAGGCAGGGAGACCTACTAATTGAGAAAAAGTCAGAGACCCAGGTACCGTCGCCCTCGGGCCATAGTCTTGCCTCCGCTCGATCCTTTTTCCTATCCCTTCCTCTCTTATCACAGTACCCTAGAAATGGTGGAAATAAAATTTAGAGACATGACAGGCATGGAAAAGCAGGATCAATTCCTGTCACTTGCCACCAGTGTTTACTGCCTTCCCAGGTCTTCAGAGGGTGTTTTTCTTTCATAGCTTAGGGGAACTTAACCTTTTATAAATAGGAAGATGTTACCTTCATGAATTTTAAATTGTTTGATTTTTCTAGGCCCGAGATTATCTCGACTTTCCCAAAATGACTCTCTCTTTAAGATCTTGTTTGTTTATATAGGGTCAGGAATAGAAACTAGAAGGTTTTTGTCATGTCTCCAATTTTGTGCCATGGGCCCACTTCAAGAATTACCTTCCTCTCCTTTCTGTATGATTTTTCACCAGCCAGACTGTGCAGGTGAACAATATGAACTCCTTCTGCAGAAAAAAGCAAGGTAACTGTGAAACTAGGACATGGGACATGTCCTCATGCAGGGCAACAGCAAGAGATTTTGGCAGCAGCAGAAGGATGTCAGTCTGGCCTGTCTCCCACAGTACCTGACTGAGGGGTTGTGTTCAGTGGAGCATCACGAGGGAGGTGCTTAGTCCTGGTCCTCTGTGACAACAAATATTACAAATGAAGTTTTTTGGCTTTATTTGTCTCTTGCCTCTGTTTGGTAGTTTTCTGGCAGCGTTGTTCACCTAGCCCCTACTGTAACCAGCTTCATGAAAAAAACACGTTTGTAAACTTGCTTCTGTAAACTATAGTAAACCAACCGCTGGAGGGAGTCACAGATTAGGGAGCTGCTGGAACCACCAACTGCTGCATGATAAGCACATTTTACTTTGAGAACATTATATGTCTGTCCTCTGTGAAATGAGTTTTCCAAGGTATCTCTCTGTAAGCATTAATACATGGTGTTGTCATGGGCTGAACTGGCCTTCCACATATGCAAACAGTTGCTTCAGCCGGGAGAGAGATGCTACCCACGTTGTCGTCTCTTCCACCACCTCTAGCAAGGTTGTGGCTCTGGACAGATACTCCAGTGGCAATATATTAAGCGGTGGAGAGAGAAAGAAAGATTAGGTATAGGTTAAGAACAGGTAGCAGAGCTGGGAAAGGGGTGAGAAAGAAAAACACTAAGGAAAAAAGAAGGAAAAGAAGCAGAAAATTAGGCGAAGAAGAGAAGGACCAAAACAAAGAACCTACATGAAGGTGAAATATTTAATTTTTGCTCCTTTCATCATTTTTCCCTAGATTCACAATCAGGAGCTCCTGTTCTTTGGTTCCTATTCTTTGCAACATTCTCCACTTAAAACCATAAGGTCTTCTTCCCAGAACAAACTTCTTAGAAGGTCAGCTTGGACAGCTGCTTGCCTTGTAAATAAAACAGTTTTTAAAAAGCACACACTCCCACTAGCTAACAAGCAACCTGACATATGTATTTACTTGAAAGTTCAGTCAAGTGTAGTAGGAATTATTTAAAAATTGCTTAATTAAATGGAAATATCTTAGCAAATATGCATACATATTGGTAAATCCCTCAAATGACCTTGTTTTGATAAATCCCTTTTTTATTTTCTTGAATTCACATCCTCATTTATTTTTAGACATTAAAATATTGTTTTCTTGTTTTTAATTATTTTGGGAGGATGGGGAGACTTAAGTTACTTTATTCTATGAGAATAAGCAATTATTTAAAATTGTTTTAAAACCACTGACAAGGGCTTTTAAAAATCAATTAAAATGAAAAAAGTTTTAAGTTGAAAGAAAATATCTACTGCTTTAAAAAAAAGAATATTTTTTATATACACTGAAGTTTTTCACTTGCAACAAATATTTTTACCAACATTTGTCTTTTCAAATGGCTCAGGCTGTGAACACTAGTAACATAAATTGGAGATGTTCAGAGTTTCCAGTGGAGTATTCAGTGTTTGGGAACATGAATTCAACAATAAAGGTCATACTTAGGGCTCCATGTCCTACTGACAGCACAAATCCTGAGAGAGTCCCTGGAATCACTTCAGGCTTAAAGTAGGGTTTCGATAAATCTGTTTTCCAAATAACTGTATTCCTAGAAAGGCCCTCCAAGAAAAAGGCAAAGTGCAGAATATTTAAGAAAACACAGAAGGGTGAATAGAGTTCTTGATGGTATAAGATAAGGCAAGTATTTTCCAGCATGGGCGTCTGCCTCCACTTAAAGATTATTTAAGTGCGTGACTACTTACCCACATCTGAAGATGTTGGTCTGTGTGGTTTACCAAAGGCCAAAGTGGGATGAGTTTGCAAGGCATGGTTAGTCTCTAATTTAGTTTACTCTAATTTTGTACTGCTGAGATGGTCTCTCCTCCCTTTTGCTCACGCTGGCTCCTATGCAGAAACACTGGCACTAGCCTGACACAGACGTCAGGGACTGCCAGAGCGCTGGCTCTGCTGGGGGCACCGGTTCCAGCCACAACCAACTTCATTTGCAGTCCTATCCCCCCCCCCAATAAAAAAAAGAGAAAATGCATATATAGAAGTAAGCCTTCATACAAAAGTGTCTGTGTGTCAGGAAGAAGGTGGGAGCTGGAGCAGTCTGGGGACAACCAGTAAAGTCAGGAAAAGCCTCTAAGGAACTCTTCCTACTGAGGGTTTTAAGTCTCTGCACCTCCTCAGGCACCCACACAAAGAAAAGTCTCTAGAAACATGCTTAAAAGTATGCTCCTTTACATCTCTTGAATTTTCAGTTTAGTACAGGCTTGTCAGAGGCTCTGTCAGCAAGAGGAATCAAAATAATAAACTCTAAAATGCCCACAAACATCATGTTACTGTAGGAATAGCATACTTTTTAGCTACAAGCCACCCATTTTCCCCCAAAGAAGGAAAGCGCAGGTAGCCTATATTCAAAGAGAAACAGCAGCATGCATTTTCTCTAATTCCCTCCATTACTTTGCTCTTGGCTTGGGAAAACTGTTTGGCAGGATGTTAAGTGTCTGAAAGTGTGGTAGAAAAGATTGTTGTTTCACAGGCTGAAATCTGGCCAAATAGTCTTTCTCCTTTCTTTGCTACTCCCACTTTTTGTTGACTGCCTCATGCATGCTATTTTATACCTGTATCTTCTCTGTATGATCACATTAATTACATTCCATTCTTTCCACTTTGATATCTCATTAAAATCTTATAAATGATCATGCAGTGACCTTGAAGGACATGCATAATACATGAAAGTAAACCTGCAGTAAAATGTATTCTTTCACTCCTGACTGGCTACATCCCACATTTCTTTTTTCCTATCCCAAATGACCCCAATATGGGGAGTTACGCTAGCTGAGCCAAGGTATGCAGTAGTGTGCAAATCTACTAACTCCATTAGCTTTCCCTGCTGATGACAGCTGCAATATGTTAATGGCTTATGTTTGGATGTGATGGCCCTGCTACTACTTAGGGCACTATGCTAATTACCATAAGATGGTGACAACAGGTGCAAGTGTCACTTCACATCAGCATCATGTATATGAGAAAAATAGCTAGCAGCACCAAAAGCAACTCCAGAAAATGTAAACTTTAGTCAGCAGCCTGTGATTCTCTGAAGAACTATTCTTTAATGCTTATGATTAAAGGATTTACAGATGGATATTGTGGCTTTTTCTGCAAGTACAGTAATTTTGAATTCATAAGAATGTCTTCATAAGCTACTTAAAGTTGTATTTCAACAACATGTACTTATGTGGCAGTTCGAGTAAAACGCAGAAGGCCCATATTTATGAAGGTTTCCTTGCTGAATAAAAGTTTTACTCAGCCACTTTTGCTGCAGTGAATACGTATTGGAACAGACACGATTTCCAGCTGAATGAGGTCACTGTGCCTTGCTGGCCTTGTGCTCTTAACGTAGCTCTGCCCTATTGTCAGATTTGCTTATGTGTACGTATACTTGTCTTCCTTCCTCTTTGCCGGGGTTTAGTACATCCCTTTTCCCAACAGCAAGCAGTTTACTCAAGCCCAGTGGTGGCCTTCCAGCAGGCTGAGCCAGTAAGTTCGTTACCGTTTTGCCTTTAACACAGTCCTACTTTCATAAGAGAAATTTAATGGAAGGCACATGGACATACCTTCATCCTTTTTTAGAAACAAAAATACATTAGGATACAGCTTTATGTGAATTAGTGAACAGCTATTCTATTCTGCTAACTGTTGTTGGAGTAAAAGTGCTTTTCATGATACTTTTTTTACTATTGTTACAAATATTTATCACTATATTTACCCACCAAAAGCTAAGATAAAACCTGAGAACAGAGCTACTCTTGGATGTCTCAATAAAAGGAATTGGTCCTGAATAAGGCTGTACTGACCACTCTCACAGCACTCAGCCATAACCAATGATAGGCACGTTGAAGAAATTAGAGACCTTTTCTTCAAAGGTTTTACTGTGCAAATGTAAAGCTAAAATGTAAGGTGTATTTTAAAATAAAATAAAAAACTGTATATTTGCAGAAAATTTCAGTTTCACACAGGAAAAAACCCAACAAAACTGGTTCATCTCCAAGCTGAAGACCAGCACACTTTTTGTGCAACCCCTTATCCTGCTGCTTTACCCCTTCCACAAAGGAAGTTGAGCACATAAGGGGAACAGAAATTTGTCCAGGGATCCAAGTGGATCAAGTTAAATTGGAGCAAATACAGACCTTGTGAGGTCATATTTTCAGTAACAATAACAAATTAGTCAGCCTAAATATTATTTCTCTTATCAACAAAGTAATGTTCTCCATTTTTGCCTAGTCTTTCTACAAGGTTTTTTTGTTGTTTTGGGGTTTTTTTTAAAAGTACCAGGGAAAGTTTCTGGACATGCAAATCTGCAGTGTTATATCTTATCTGAGAGGTGTGTTTCCTCATGCCCAGAATATAACAACACCATGTTGTAATCAACTTTATACTAACGAATAAAAATACTGCTGGATAAAACAAACGAAGGAAAAGGTCAGTGATGGGCCTCAATTCTGAAATTAAAATAGTGATGAGATTGCTTCAAAACTTGCCCCTTATTGATAGTCTATGCTCCTTACTGATTTTAGGGCTGTGGCACGAACAGTCATGACGACTGACTTTGATCTTTTACATAACCACAGACACAGAATACGTGAGGAATTTTAATGAATCCAGGTGATCAATTTGTTGTATTTCAGTTTAAATGCTTTTGTGTCATTATTTTTTTTTAATTTAGCAGCACTGATAGATAAGTAAAGATTAGAGGCAGATTATAAAGAGCAACTAATTACTTATACATTTCCAAAGATAGCCCTTAAGAACGGAGAATTAAATGAAAAAGCAATAGATTTATCACCTGCCTTTCCATGCAGCAGCATCCCACTGACATTACAATTTTTTGGCTGGGCGTGAAGAGGTTCTACTAAATGCAAGCGCACCTTCACCCGCACTGTAAATTATCAGAGCTCTATAAACAGGAAGGATCAAAATTCAGTTCACCTGTCTGCGTAAAGTCTAGCCTGCATCATGCGGAGCTATAAGTACTGCTTTATCCGTCTTGCTCTTTACATTCTCTTTCACTGGCTGCGCCGCCGTCTTTTACTTGATAGCTTTACACTCCCTGCACATTGGAGTGCTTTTGATTGCATTATTCCTCCCTGTTGTCCAAATCTCTCATTTGGGAATGCAGATGTAAGCTTGTTATCTTATACTAGAAAGTCCTATCTTTTGCCTGCATACACATGGCATGAGGTATATGTATTAAGATGCAATGTTCCTATACAGAATACAGACCAGTGCTTCAGGCAAACCCCAACATATTCTACAGGTAATAATATCCTTGCACAAGGAATTATAAGTAATTTTCGGTGGAAAACTAAGGAACTTCTATTTCCAGTGCAATTTTTACCTACACCTGAATTGCTAGAGACTATCAAGGGATTCACAGCCCTAATACACATATCTGCAGCTAAAATAAAACATGTCAACGACCAAAAAACATCAGAGCTAAAGAGTGAATATATAAAGGGAGGATGGACTCCTGAAAAACAGCTTGCCTCATGCCACTGTGTGTGACCCCAAAAGTCTGATTGCTACATACAGGTGTATTTAAAAACAATAAGATAAATAGTGCAAAGCCTTAATTCTTACATGACAGTGAAAGTGCATGGACAAATTCTGTGCTCTCACAAGTACATTGTAGAAGCATAAACTTCTACCACAAAGCTAAAGAAGCTGCAAACCCTCCTCAGAAGCAAGTCACCCTCCCTTATCATGTAAAGCTGCAGTGGTCATGCTGTTACGAAGCTCCCTTCCAATATTCCTCCATGCAGCCATTTATAGGCACTATAGTCAATCCTGAAGGCCAACCTTCATTTGGTTTAATGCATAAACAGCAACCCTGAAATAAACTCCAAACTTATCTAAACCAAACAAGACCCAGATACACATCTTAGGACAACTTTTTCCTGTATTCCATTTGTGAAAGTGTGTAACAGTAGAAGGAATGTACTATTTCCCAAGAAATCACATTAATTCCTTTATGCCTGATAATCTCAACTACCACTTTTTAGTGACCATTTCCATTTCATTTGCTGTCTTCTGCAAATAAACCATCTGTGAGGAAACCCTTTATTCATACTTGAAATATTTTTTGTAACCTGCTAGTCAATATCTCTTCTTGATCTTCTAATTATCTTTTCACTTCTGCAATTTTTAAAAACTGTAAATAACAATCTCCCCCCTTTCCAAAGCAGACATTTAAAAATGTTGTTATTGTCACTCTGTTTAAGCACATTGTCTCAGTTACATTCCCCCTGTTGAGACTTAGCCTGAATGAATTGTAACTGCAGCATGTCCAACTGTTTCTTAAATAATTCCCATTTTTTCTGCACCAGGTTTCCCACACAGTCATGAGATTTTGCATCATTTCCATCAAGATCATTCAGTTGTTTATGTTACCACAAGCTATTCCTTCTACTTAAAGTGAAGGTGTAAGTAATTCATATTGTGGCATATAATGAAAAGCTGTTTATCTTCCAGAAAAACATCCCTAATTTATACAGTTATCTCCATCAAATGCCTTATAGTATTTTTATTTTTACAAAACTTCCACTGAGCCAAAACTAATTGTGTTGCTTCATCTTCTCTTCTTTTCTGTATTGTGAATTTATGATCCCTAGATCAGCCCTGCTCTATTTATGAAGATGGGCTTATTTCCTAGCTCTGGGTGCCAAGAGCCTCTGATCATGAAGTTCAGTCAATAAACTGACTTCAGTAAGTAAGCAATTATGCATTGCCTCTGGAAACATGCTTCCCACCTTACAGGTTTTGCATACTTGTTATCCCAGTAAGTATCTGTGAAATTAAAATCCCCCATGATCAAAGTTTCAGGTTTTTTTATAAGTATCTCTTAGCTGTAAACATGTTGTTTGTTGCAGTTATTCTAAAACACAATTTACAAGGTAAAGTGTCTACAGTCACCACTGTAACTTGTTTCTTTTAATCAAGCAGCTATGTAACAGAAAAGGGAAACACTATTTTGCATACACACAGTTAAAATATACAAGCCATAAACAATAACGCTTCCTCTGAGTTCATTCTTTATTAAATGTAACACAATTCAAATGACACAAATCTTTTTCTAACCTATGAACAGCCAAGAAAGACCAAGCACATCTCCCTCATGTCATTTACTTAAACACCAACAAAATTACCATCTCCATAGTCTTATTATTAGGGATAAGTACTGCATAAGGGTTTTAGAGTAAAAAAAATAATTTGAAGTAATGTAATTGAATATCCAATTTTATTATTTAAAAAATGAGAAGTGACTTAACTAAATATATATGTATTTGAAGATAATATTCGAAAAAAAGAGATTGTAACTTTTACATCTCTGCCTGTGTTTCAATAGGGTACTTTAATTCTCCAAATACCTACGCATTAAACCAAAAAGTATAACTTTTTTGTTGAGGCATTTCTTATTTTTTAACCTGGAACACAAAATTAGGACACTGAAATTGCAGAAAGTTATTTATAGTGGAGAAATACATACCAGAATATTTGAAATTTCTACCTGAATGAGTGTTGGCGGGTCCCTCATTTTGAATGTTTGTCATCTACTGAATGCCACACTGAGGCTCCAGGAAGCTACAAAGTAGGTCTAGATGTTAATTGAATAGACAGGTAAAATGATTATTTGCATTTTTCTCTAATCTTTCTTCTCCCACACCTTCCCTGCTACTTTCTTACTTGATTGCTGTGGAAAACACCATCATCCTACTTACTGTTCAAGCCCATAAACAAGCCTTCAACTTGGATCTCTGCCTAGGTACTGTCATCTAAACTAATATAATTGAGATTTTATTTTTAAACAGCAGAATATAAGGCCTTTCCTGCCCACTTACACAGTGAAGTCTTTTATCATTTCATTTCTAAATTATTCCTATTTTTTTAATCTCTGTCCTTGAGAAACATACCATTTCTCCACTCATATACTTGCTGCAGACAGCATACCTACCTGGCATTTTGACCACATTTGGCTTATTCCATAGGATCATTTTGCCAGTCACATCAATTTTACAGCTTCTTCTTTTTACCAAGAAGATCCCTCATATGGACTACCAGATGGTGAGGCAAATTTTCAGGTTAACCTCTTCACAAGTTTTCCATGTTGCTGCTTAGAAGATCCCCCCAGTTCTGCAAAGCTGAATATCCAATCTCCTTTAAATCCCTCCCTAAAGTTCTCTCTGGCTACAAACGTCACTGAGGAATTATTAGATCACTGCAATTATTAGATCACCAGGCTTCACTCGTCTTCTCTTTTTTTCTCTACGTACCCTCCATATACCCTGTACATCTCTACCATTCTGCCCTGTCTTGAGCTCTGACTGTCTGCTGTTTGGAGCAAGGGTCAGGCTTTTGTTTATGTTCACCCAGCCACAAAGTGCTGGGCACTTTGTGCCACTAGCAAGCAACAGCCCAAAGCAACAGCCCAGCAAGAGAGCATCAGGGGAGGGATTCAGTTCAACAAAACTTATATCTAAGTGTCTATATGTGAGATTCATCTACACACCCATTCTGGTCAATAAAACATGGTCCATGCCATCTCAGGGTCATTTCAGTTGCTTAAACACAGGTCTCTAGCCTCATTTGAGGTGTTCTAATGCATCTCAGACTTTCCCAGCAGGCTGGGAGATCGGGCACAGCCCCTATGGAAAACCCATGCCCCCTGGACACAGCAGCTAAAGGCAGAGCAGGAAGGTCTCATGTGGCAGTATACATTCATTTTCAGGCAACTCTATTGAACCCCCAGCAAGTACAAGAGCAGTTGAAACACCTAGATGACATATACACAGCTACATTTAAGTGTTTTCTGTTTTAAGTTTATCTGGAGCTGAATCTCACCTTTGTTGACTACTGTAGTTTAAGCATTTGTTGGTCTATCTTCTTCCCATGCTGTTTTGTTGAAAGGAGGACCTGGAGATACCAATTCACCTTTCCTGCTCATCAAAACCCAGCAGCCTTTCCTCAGGTTCAGTTTTACTGTGAATTTAAACATTTGTTTTACTGTAAGCACCTCTACTGCCTGTGCAACAGCCATTCTTGCCATGGTGGAAGTCCCCAAAGGAAGCAGTTTATCAACTCTCTACTCACCTGCTGGAGAAGGATCTGTGACACGTGACTGATGTGGGGGAAAGACTGCCAGTTGCTCTGCCCTATTTCCTCCACTGCTCCTGGTAGAATACAGCTTTTTCAGACAACATGCCTTGCAGTTCACAAAGCTGCATCATCACTACCACCAAAATGATCAAAAAGACTTTGCACTTGTGTCACTGCAGTTATTTTCAGGAAAATTGGAAGCAAAGACAAAAGGAGATGAAAGCTCTTGTGAAAGTATCTTTGAAAAGCATTTAACTTAAATAAACCTGTCCATTTTTCTTGCAAAGGAAAAAAGTGCAATGCCTTTAAAGCCAGAACCTTTGTACCACAGTCTCTGAAGAACATTCAGATAAAGCTGTTGAAGTCTTCATGCAATAAGAGAAGGAACTCAAAAAAGGGTTGCTTTTGCCATCCTAGAAACCTTCCTTTGTGTCTCTGACTAAGTAGTCTCTCTTGTTGCAATTTCCCTGTTTGATATCTTATATATGACTTAGTTTGTTAAGACTTCTTTGTTGGACTTTTCTTCATTGTAAACTGGACAACTAGAGGTGATGGTGCCAAAATAGGAGGATTTGAAAATGGAGGAAATAAAGAGAGAAAGGAAAATAGCGTTGAGAGTTTAGCCCAATAAGGACTGAAAGGAACTAGAGACATTGTGGTGTTTGTAAGAAGGAGAGCTAAGCAGAGCTGATGAGGAATGGGACATAACCAACTATCAGTAATTCCTGCAGCAAAGTAAATGTCCATTCTGCTCCTAAGGAAATCAAGTGCTACAAATAGCAGGGGAAAAAAAGTGAGATCAGGATGAGAAGTCAAAATCCCTCATGAAGTTTCAATGAAAGGGCTAGCTTCAGAAAATGGAAAATCTTTGAGACCTAGCTCTGCTAGTAGACTGGTAGCTAGCTAGATCTGTAGGGGGCAGTTCCTTTGCTTCCTCCATAAAAGAAAAGCAGGGAGAGCGGACAAAAGAGACTATTTTATCTTCCTCCAGAATCTGTGGCCTCTGGAGAGCCAAGCAATGTGCTTCCAGCATCTGCTGGTCAGTTGTGCACCATGATAAGTTTGAAATCCCTTTGGCACATTCACAGTACTCTAGGTGCCATACTAAAAGAAGAATGCATCTGCTGCATTATGTAGCTAGCTGCTATCCTGGAGCAACCAGCAGAGATACTATTAAGCAGCAGTGATTAATCTCTTCACAGCAAGATTCCCCACAGTGAGAGCTAAGCTAGCGGCTGAAGAAATATGGAGATTTTTTTTTTTCCACATTGCTTTGCTGTGCACCACAATAAGGTTTCTTTTCAGGTCTTTCAGCTCCCATTAAATATGTTTCTTGGGACTTCAAAAAACTTGAATAAATCAAGTTTGTTTTGTGAATATTTTAACCTTCCATCAACCTTCCAGTTCTTATTTCTTCCTTACTCTTAACCTCAGATAATTTTTTAGAGAGAAAATATTAGTAATATACCATTTGCACCTTCTGTTTCAAATCCACCCTCTTCTCTGCTTTAACTTAGAAGGATCTTAGTAAAATTAGCTCAGTATCTTGCCCCTTGTATGCAATGCTTATCTCATACACCCCATCTTATGTGGAAACAGCAATGCAATAACAGACTTCATGTACTGTATAATACCAATTCTTTCAAGATGATTTCACTCAAGGAGCTGTGCATTTCATCTCTGTATTAGTTTCAGTGAAGACACCTACTGTGTCCTGACTGGTTTCACTTTTTGTCTCTGATACTGACAATAGCAATTTTTCTTCGTGTACCAAGCAAGTTCACTGGCTGTTCTGAAAAGACACTTTAAGACTCTACTCCATATTCTGTTCTTGTTGAGTTATTGAAAATATGAATTAACGCCACTGAAATCAAAAGATGTTTACGAGTATAAAACTGACATGAATCAGCTCAGGAACAAACTCTTGTCTGTAAACTCAAATCATGTGTTTGGTTCAGATGTAATACTTAGCCAGAAGTAATATTTAAACTGCATCAAGATTAAGGAACTGATTCTGACATCTTTATATTCATGTTGAGAGTTTCTGTATTGTTCATTGATTCCAGGGTGAATACATAACCGGAGAGAATCAGTGCACTGAACACACTATCTTTTAAATTCTGTTTTCTTGTAACTCTTGCTTTGCCCCAGTGTCACAATCTAAAGACATTACTGTAGAGCCCAGGTCAGAATTTGATTCATTGCCTCCAATAGTAAAATGGAACAAAATCAAAAACAGCCCTCAGAAAGTTCAGTAGCTAAAGGCTACATCCTGGACTGTGCACACACACTGTAGTCAAGTATAGCTGCTTTGGAATATCGAGACAAAATCTTGGTCTGTAAGTTAGTGCCATCAGTGGCATAACACAAAAGTGCAATTATTTCATCTTCGAGCTTTCCATCACATACATGTCAGTTACAAACTTCATCATGACAATCACTTCCCCTTTTATAAAACATCTTCTGAAACCTTATTGCTTAGGGATCTTTGAAATGTAGCACCTGCATTTGCAGTCATGCAGTAAATATAGACATGCACCATGAATTTGTGCGACTTGGTACACCAGGAGGGTGCATACACCCTCTTTGTAATGTGTCCTACAACAGTTATCTCTTTATGCTTGCATGATGCATGCCTACATTTCCAGCTAGTGTGAACTTCATCACCAGGAAAGAGACAGTGTAGCTCTGTGATCCAAGATCCATAGCACATAGCAGCAAACTGATCCCTGGTCCTTCTGTCTGTGCATCATGCCAATCAGTAAGGTAGACACACGCTTTCTGTCCTCTTTCATATGGTGATGAGGGGCAGTCAAGGGGCTCCTCTGTGCTGCTGCTGAGTCTGGAAATGACAAAAAGAAAGGCTGAATGTCTTTGGAAGGAATGAAACAAGTTTGAAATAAAAGGCTTGATGTGACAAGTACAAATCTGATAGCTGAAACTATCACACTGCTTTGGTACTAAAAAACAAGGGAGAAATACAAGGAGAAAGATCAACTACTGCATCTCAGCAGTTTACCTGGGGCTGAGGAGATCTCCCTTCTAATTTGACCTAGTTTGCTCAACCTTACTTAGCCAGCAGGACAACATCAGATTTCAAATTACACAACATTTACAGGTATTTTTTAAAGTATTGAATGAATACACCCCTTCCTCAACCTTAGACTGCTACTGAACAATTTCTGTTCCTTACCTCAGCAGCTCTTTTCTCCAACCAGTCGCTTGAACTACCTGCAGTTGTCTTCAGCTCTGTGGTCCTTATGCTGTTCATGATAGACTCCATTATGGACCAAAGAGCACCTTTCTACCTGTTGGGTTTCACTTAATATATTTCACCAAGTCTAGAATGAATCTTTAAAAAGTACTTCATTGTAACAGATAAAAAATGTAAACCTGCATATCAGTGCTCAGCACATTACTGTAAGCATTTAGGAGTAGGAGACAGTTCCCAATATGAAGACAGTTTTAAAAATATACAAAAGCTGTATTTTTAAATACAATCAGCATTTAACTTTCTCCCAAAGTACATTACAGACTTGACAAATGCTGAGAGGTGCTACTGTTTGACTGAGGGAAACACATATGGTTTGAAAAATATTGGAGTATCGTCATTTCTCCTGGAGTTGGAAATATTGAATTTACATTTCATTGTAATCCATTCATTGGTTTATAGACCTCCAGTTCTCCAGGGAACATCACAGATTCAGATGATCTCCCTGAGTGCTGGATTTTGCATTTGAATCTCTGATTTAGCTGAAAGATGTATTAAGAAAGCTCATGTAGCCAGACAGTTCCCTATTGACTACACATCTGAGGAGGCTCAGGAGCACAAGTTATTCCAGCAAGGATATGGAATAAATTACGCTCAGTAATTTGCCTCTAGATCAGCCTTTCTCCACACAGTGGAATAATGTATTCATCTGGACAAGCAGGCCCCATTTCAGAGAGCGTTTTATGCAGAGTATATATCTTGTAAGAGAGCAGAACAGATCAAATATTTGGCATAGAGACTTCCTTCACAATCCCTCAAGAAAACAGTACTTATTTCAATTTGTGGAGGCTTGCACTGTCAATTGGAAAATTCAGTTCTTATGTATCTCTGTGACATTCGTACTTGGATTAACCATTACTTTGAATAAACTTTTCAAAGGACTTTGACTTTAAGGATAAACCCCATGTTATCCCAGATGGGAATGGTATTCAAATCTGAGGAGTTAATCTATGATGGGTAAGCCACAAAGACTGTGACAGTTTGGTGTAGGTAGACATGAACTGACAGCTATGGGTAAATGTCTGAATTCTAAAATATATTTTTCACCTATCACTTATGCTCTTCCTTTACAACAAGATTTTATTCTTTTTTTCTCAGTGATTTGCTGCCTGAATGATAGGTCTGGGTTTCCCCAGTTCAGTAATGGGCCCATAGTAGGGACAGAAAGTATCCCATCTATCCCTTGCTGGCTATTCAAAGTGTTCCTGAAATTTTCCTATGTTTAAGAACTAAAAGAGTCCAGGACTATAGAGCATACATTGGATCCTGCAAATTTAAAAATCCTGGAGAACTTTCAGTCAGCCTGAAAAAAACAGGTACTTGATGGCCCAACAGAGAGGTTGCAGAGCTATAACATGCAACTTCTGGTTTAAAGTATTTTGGCTATTTGTCTTCACTTAAAAAGAACTCCATTAAAGGAAACATACTGCTGGAGAAGAAAAAAAAAAGACGTAATTTGTCTTTCAAGAATAAAAGGCAGTGAAATAAGGAGGCCTCCAGGACCTTTCACAAACTGCAAACTTCAGTCTGGAGATTCACAGCTCTGATTTTAACAAAAGTCACTTGCCCCTTGCTGGTATGAACAGACCTTAACACAAGGAGACGTTCTGATTTCTATGGACAAATAAAGCAACCTTGTCCAAGCAGCCTGTCAGACAATGAGAAAATGAGTTCAGTTAAAGCTCATCCTTCTGCTGAAAACTTGCTTAGCTTCCAAAGTTTCACCCTTCCACAATGCTGAATTTCTTGCCTCTGTTTCCAGGTTGTCTCCATGCAATGTCAAAATACTGCAAAAAATGCTGTTCATATAGCATTTCTGGCAGCACCCAATCCACAAAATGCTTGAAATGTGGTGCAAAATCTTGTTAACTTGGCATGAGAATAGCTGCCCTTTCTCAGGCCTTCTCTAACAATATGTTCACATCACTCCTGCTGACATTGGTGGGAATTATGATGAACCCAGAGGAAAAAACTATTAAAGACAAGTGTTGTTGTATAGTTTATAATATATGCTTCAGTCAGAAAAAGAGGAACTTAGCTTTTTGCTCCATGTAAGTCATAGGAAACTGGGTAGAAGGGGAGTAAGAGAAATCTCTCACCTTGCTGAAATCTTCTTCTTGGGAATGAATGAACTTCTGCCATAGGTGATGCAGAAGTGTTTCTGCAAAGTGTTGAATTTAGGCACAAATTCATCAGGCTTTAGAAACCTCCTGAAAAAACTAAATTAGGTAAAACATAGGAGGTGATTAGTGACAGACAACATGGCTTCACTAAGGGCAAATCGTGCCTGACAAATTTGGTGGCCTTCTACAACAGGGTTACAACATTGGTGGATAAGGGAAGAGCAACAGATGTCATCTACCTGGACTTGTGCAAAGCATTGGACATTGTCCCGCATGACATCTTCATCTCTAAATTGGAGACACATGGATTTGACAGATGGACTGCTTGGATATGGAATTGTCTGGATGTTTGCACTCAAAGAGTTGTCGTCAACGGCTTGATGTCCAAGTGGACACCAACGACAAGTGAAAATCCTCTGGTCAATATTGGGACCAGTGTTGTTTAACATCCTTATCAGTGACACGGACAGTGAGATTGAGTGCACCCTCAGCAAGTTTGCAGACAACACCGAGCTGTGTGTTGTGTTTGACATACTGCAGGAAGGGATGCCATCCCGAGGAACCTTGACAGGCTTGAGAAGTGGGCGTGTGCAAACCTCATGATGTTCAACAAGGCCAAGTGTAAGGTCCTGCACCTAGGTCAGGGAAATCCCAAGCAAATACACAAGCTGGGTGGAGAATGGACTGAGAGCAGCCCTGAGGAGAAAGACTTGAGGGTGTTGGTTGATGAGAAGCTCAACATGACCTGGCAATGTGCACTTGCAGCCCAGAAAACCAGTCACATCCTGGGCTGCATGAAAAGAAGCACAACCCTCAGGTCTAGAGAAGTGATTCTCACCTGCTACTCCACTCTTGTGGGACTACACCTGGGGTAGTGTGTTCAGCTCTGGGACACCCAATATAAGAAGGACATGGGCCTCTTGGAGGAGGTACAGAGAGGGCCACGAAGATGATCAAAGGACTGGAGTACCTCTCCTATGAAGACAGAAGAGAAGGCTCCAAGGAGACTTTATGGTAGTATTCCAGTACCTGAAGGGGCCCTACAAGAATCATGGAGAGGGACTTTTTACAAGGGCACATAATGAGAGGACAAGGGGTAATAGCTTTAAACTGAAAGAGGGTAATTTTAAATTAGATATAAGGAAGAAATTTTTCCCAATGAGGGTGGTGAAACACTGACACAGATTTCCCAGAGAGATGGTAGATGTCCCATCCCTGGAAGTGTTCTAGGACAGGTTTGATGGGGCTTTGAGCAACCTGGTTTAGTGGAAGGTGTCGCTGCCCGTGGCAGAAGGGTTGGAACTAGGTGATCTTTAAGGTCCCTTCCAACCCAAACCATTCTATCATTCTATCATTCTGTGATACGATTCTGTTCCCTCTGTAGTCCCTAGGGAGAGGGGCAACTCCAGAAAGTGAACTCAGACTATTTAGAGTCTAAAAGAAATGCAGAATTCTTTCCTATTACAATAATTTGAATAGGGATGTTCACAACATCCAGAGCATTTTACTTCATATTGTCTGGAAATGATATTTTGTTCTTACATTTATTGTGTACTTGGGAACATCACCTTAACAAGTAGAAGCTAGATTTTTTTGTAAGATAAAAACTTAGATTTACTGCACAAATAGAAATTGCTGTGATAGAATTAAATAAGTTAATCAATGTGTTTAAATGGTCCCTATATATGGATATTGGGTTAATAAAAGAGCTGTTAGGAGACTTAATCAGTTTTGTTAGGTACATTTACAATATTCTATGAATTAAACTTAAGTGTATAGAATCCCTTTGATTTATCAGAATCTGCATGCTTTACTTTTACCTACTTATATATATGAATACACTTCAACCTTTATACTTAATATCTTATACTTCATACATACATCACCTGGGTTAGAAAAAATACTTTCTCTCTACTATTTAAAGCTGAAGATAATAGGTGAAATATGGATTTTCTTTTTGGTTCTATCATTGGGAACAATCTGTTTAGTTATTCTACAATTTATTCTTCCATCTGTTAAAAAGCATCCTAGAACAATATAAAGTACACTGTAAAATCAACTTGACATTGGTTTTTACTGCAAAGAAGTGGTGTGAAATCTAGAAAAAGTGCAGATTTTTTTCATCAATATAGTTAATTTTTACTCAGCCTGAGCAATTTCTTTTTCCTTATTTTGTGGAATATAAATGTATAATATGTATCTATATTGCTAACAAAAATCAGATGACTTTGAAGCACTAGTAAGGAAATTTGATTAGTCAATAAAATGAGTGTGCAACTAATGACCAAGAAACCATGTTTCAACTCCCTGTGTGGATGCGATTTCATTAAATTTGTATAATTTTTCTGAAAATTCTTCCTTAGAATAGCTAGTCCCAGGATCAATCATGATCAGTTAAAGTCTTTAGGTAACCAATTAATAATATCGGGAAGTTGTTCTTTTCTCTATGAACTAGAACAGGGGTCTGGACAGGGCATTTACAGATTAAAAGAAAAGGAAACGCTACAATCATTAGAAAATATAGGGCATAGGAATTCCTCTGACCATTTCTTTTTGAAACCTCGAAAATACTGATATTTCTATTTGAAATTTCTTCCCCAGATGAAAAGTTGCCATATCTCTTGATAAATTATAATGGCTATTAAACTTTTAGTATTAAAAATATACATTGTACTTTGGATCTGAATTTGTCTGGGCTCAGGTTCTTTTAATCTTTTCTTTGATTAGCTGGAAAGACAGATGTCCCTGAGTTGTCCACCATTTGTAAAGTGAATTTCTAGTCTGTCAGTGTACATGGAGCCTTTTTCTGTGGATGGTGTTGCGGATATCTTCTGAGAGAGGAAAAGAGGATTCAGCTCACAGTTTTGGAAGGGCATGTTCATTACAGCTTGTCCTTGCTCCTTTTCTATCTCTGTCCAGATATCATCCTGCTTTTTTCTGACTTTCCAGCCCTCATCTTGTTGCTCAGTGAGCCATAGTCACGTCATCTGGCTATCACAGTTGTAATCCAACACTCCTTTTCAATCCCACTTTCTTTACACAGGTAATTCTAGCTCCCCAAACTTAATTACTCAGTTTTTCCTTTGCACTCTATTACATTTTTTTCCAACCCACTTTGGACCAAATCTTCTCCTGTCCTGAGATTCTTGCTCCAGTCCTATTGTCTGCACAAACTACCTGTTTTAACCCCAACACCTTGTCAGGTCTATGCAATCTCTTCTCCAGTCTTAGCACATTTTCACAATTTCCTGATTACAGTTTCCTTATCTTGCTAGCCCCAGCATCTGTCAGTTCACCCCTTAGTTAAGTAAGTTTCGATTACCCAGACTCTGCCAGCTGCTGTATCTGGTGGAGCTAGGCAGAGCTCATGTTCTAAAGCTATGGCAATGTTGGAGCTTCTAAAGGAATGGGCCACCAATTTTTATTTTCTAACAGATATGTATATTAGTGATTTTTTGCTTTACCCTAACCACTTCCATTTTCAGAAAGAGCTAAACAGTTTTATCTGAGGAGTACCCAAGAATTTTAGCCTGAAGATGACATCTAGAATATAAGATTTCAGGCCACTGTTAGAATTTGATGAATTTATAAGGAAGGAACTGAAAATAGTTCATTGTAACAGACAGTAATCATTTCTTTTTCTGTAGTGATATCAGTTCTGCCCATGGAATATACACGCGAAACACTGAAGGAGATTATACATTCTCCCAATCAGAAACACTTGAGCTATATTCTTTAAAGACCCATATGATTCAAGACAGGCTTACCAAAAGTAAGCACGTACACACATCTTGTTTCAGTCTCCAAGAAGGGAGTGTAACTACTACGGGAATTTTAAAGCTTGACTTCCATGAAACTTTGTGAGTATAATAATTGAGATGACTGAGAATCATAATATGTGTAGAGTAGGATTCTTTCCCTCTAACTTAAACCACTAAAACAGATGTCTAGTGTAAGCTAATATTATAATGTCCATCAGTGATCAGCAGAGAGAGACAGCATCTAGTAATTCATCCTGTTTACCCCAGATACTACCTGAGGAAGGATCAGGTCACCCTCTAGCAAACTCTGTATTCAATTCACTGACTGTAGATGTAGCCCACATAAGACTAAATGTCTACATTATGAAAGCTAATAAAGTGAGATGAATTGTACTATGAGAATATAAGATGATAGATTTATGTTTATTCTTTATTGAAAGAGATTTTTTATAGCACTGAGCTATATTTTTGACTTGTGACAATTACTAATAGTTTTAAATCATATATTCCTAGGCAATTTCTGTATTCAAAGATATGTTATTCTGATGCTATAATTTGACAAAGGTATTTCATTTGCAAATGTTCTTTATATAGGTATACAGTTTCTCCCACTAAGGGATTCGTATCTGCTAGATATTCAGCAGAAAAACTGCTGGGACTGCAGAAGTGGCATTTAGCTGGAAGAAATGAAATGTTGAGTATGTAAATGCATTGTGGATGCTCATTTGTTCTGAGCCTTGCAGGAAGCATGTCTATATTCAATACCGCACATACTTGGGGGTGGCCCAGAATGTAATGTTTGTGGATTTGCTCATCTGTGCAAGTTAACATGTCACCAAAGCATCAGAGAAGCTAAACTAGACAGAAGGATAATAGCAGATTATGAAAATCACAAAACTAATGGAAAATGTTCTGTCTCACAATTGGGGAGGGGGGGTCTGATAGCAACCTGTACCTATGAAAAATGCGTAAATTTTTTGCAGTGGTTAGCCATGTGAGCTTGGTCTTGTAAAGCTGGCAGAGTCTTAAAGGCATGGAAGGAACTTGAGTGGTAGAAGTGTAGGGGTAGTTGTCGTCCCTCTCTTTAAAAGTTTGCAGATTTGCAGTCTGACTCCTTGAGAGTATCTAGGGAAGAAAAAGCACTGCTAAGTCCTACACCAGTATTAATTTAAAGATAGTTGTACAACATTTCATTACAGGTATTCATCTACCTCTCCTTTAATTTTAGGTGTTAATTATCATTGATACCAGTGACACTGGTGTGAATACAAACACAAAACACAGTGAGTGTTCTGAAACACGTAATATCAAATGTTTCTCTTTAGAGATAGTCATCTTATAATTCAAACAAAAAGCATGTGTAATTTGCTTTTGAAAATGCTTATAAAAGGCTGTGTGCACAGTTCTGCTGTAATCACTGTAATCACAATACAGACTGCTGTTTTTTTACATTACAACACAGTAATATAATACAGCAGACACAGTCAAGAACAGGGTCTTGTGAGACCAGAAAATTGGATTTATTTCAATATTTTTGAGGTTACTCATACTCTTCTGGGCCCTATTCTCTTGCTTGTCTCACTTGTGTTTTGATGGGCACAGACCAGTCCTAAAATCAAGAGAACGGTTCAGCTGATGTTAACCATTTTAGGGAAGGAAGCTGGATGTCAGTAGGAAAATGAAAAGGGCAGTTGGTGTGGGATCTCTATGGCTGTTGAAGGGCCTCTGGTCAGAGGTAACCATTGAAAATCACATGAACTCACCACAGTTGGCCTCACTGACTAGAATGAATGAAAATGATTAAAGCCATTTCTGACCCAGCTCCTCTTGATAGCTATATCTAATTCACCATGGAATAAAGTTTATAACTTGCTCATTTCAACAAGATAAGGACTTCAGACTTTAGAAAGATTATGTAAACTACTTGTTTATTCCTCTAAATACCTAGATTTTTGAACAAGTTATTCTCTATCAGACAAGAAATCTTTTGTCTGTTCTACTCATCTAAGCACCAAAGTATAATGCAATGCTTGACAAATATCACAATTCTCAAAATGTAGACTACAAAACTACTGAAAACACTTTATTGAAGATGCAGAGTAATCTTACTTCGCTGGCGATGTATCTCCACACAAGGGTAGAGCGGTGGTCACTGACTTCAGTGTGTAGGCTAAGGACAGGCATGCCACAAAGACAGAACAAATCTCTCTCATCTTAAAAGACAAGGTGTTTTCCTCAAGTCCTAGCTGAGAAACTTTGCTAGGCTGATTAGCATCCTGGGTACCTATGCATAAAGAAGATTACTTTCATTCTCTACGATGGTCACACCAGCACCTTCTGTCACGTAGATACAAGTAATGAATAAAAAGGTAATTTTTCTCAAGAAAAATACATTGACATTGCGGGTTTCAGAAACAAGTCTTCTAAGTGGTGTGTTCCAGTGAAAAGAGCTGCAAAAGCTTTAAAAGTACATAGGAATACACATCGTTACATTTTAACCTCTTACTCCTTTTGAAGCAGAAGTCAGGACAGAAGTAGATGGAGGGTCCTGATCATTCCACTTTCCCACACGTGAATTTCATCTGCTGAGGACAAACACTGAGGTTTGCAAGGAAAGATGCTGTTTATCTTTTCTTGGGAATCAGTGGGGCAATGGGTTCAGTATTATTACTGATATTTCAGATTGGACAGGCATTTCCCTCACTTGTGTTCTGCAATAATATCCTACCAATAAATTCTAGTGCTTGACTGTTTGAAAAGTACTACTTTCTGTAAATACGATACTGTAGAAAGCATACTTTTGAAAAGGTAGTATCAAGATTTTCTCTCAACAGTTAACAGCCACTGCTGTTAAATCACTTTGGAGTAACTACGTTTTCATTGTTTCCTTATGAAAACGTCTTCTCTGCTACTGTAAGGAAATTGCAGTGAATTCTTGAATATTCATGGATGGATTACACAATTTCTCTGCAGGTGCAAGCACACTGAAGCAACAGCGTTGGTGCTTGGCATTGACAATAGTGCCATCCACCTTTCTTCTTTTTCTCCACTCCACCATTATTTTATTTTCTTACCACTTCATTTGTATATGTACTATCCACAACTTTGCTTAATCCAGGGTTGTTCTAGCACAACAGTGCCCCAGTTAACTGCAATGACTACAGAAAATGTTCACATGGGGCTATGTTGCTGTTAACATGCCAGACAACGAGTCAAAAGCAGACTTAAACATGCTTCCCTGCATAAGACCCACGAAGTCAGATGATCTGTATCAGAAGTCAGATGATCTGTATCAGAGCTGCATTGCAACTGGCCCTTTCAGGAGAGGACTTTCTCTCATACCCAGTATTAGACACAGCCTGTTAAAAGCCATGCTAGAAAGAAGTCATGGTAGCTTTGTATGAGGGGGAGGTTCATTTGCATTAGTCTTCTCATGAAATGAGAAAATGCAAGTCAGTGCATTGTGTGCTCCTGCAGTTTAACAGTAATAATATCTGCTACTGTTAAATTGCACAAGCATTTAACAAAAACAATAAGGATTAGCAATGAACTTGTAAAAAAGTTATTGGTCTGGTAAATATTAGTTTATTTATTCGTGTATTTACGGTTGTATCCTTTCAGGTTCCAGAATTCTCTCAGTCCTAGTACTTTAGTCTTAAGCCTAATAGAATAGGCTATAATAGTATATTGAAATAACCAGAAATATCCAAGAGGAGAAACTGCAAAAAGGATGTGCAGGTCACAAACTTCCTATGGAGTATATGAAAGCTATCTTAATTATTATTATTCGCTATTTCTATTAGCAAAAAGTAATGCCCGTATCACAGCATGGTCCCAAAGGCAATCTCTGTGTAAACAGTTATCAGTTCATGCTCAGTTATCTATGGTTACCTCTCGCTTTTCTTGGTTCCGGGTGGCAGAGCCCTTCACATCATTTAGCCTCTAAATCAGCAGAGCATATATGCGTAGGTTTAATCTTAAACATACCTTGACACTCATTTAGACCCTCTGGTCAATTAAGAATTGCATACAACTCATTTGTTAAGTCAAGCATGTGCTGAAGTGCTTTGCCAAACTGGGGTCTAGGTACCTAGATGTATTCAAAATTCTCTTCAAGGCAAAAGGAAGCAAATAACATGACAAATTGTTTCACATGTTAAACTTGGCTTCCTGCAGATTTTCCTGTACCTCTGCCCCCCTAACGACAATCCCTACTTCCTTCCCACATTCTTCTGTGGACCACTTCACCTTTGCAGACTTCCCAGTGCTGTTTCTCTGGCTTGCAGCCTGTAGTCTCACCACAGCCCTCTCACACACGTGCCACCCCAGCTCTTCCCTGGGCTCTTACCCAGGAGGGAGGCACCACAGAGCGGTAGCTGGCTGGGGTGAGGACGTGCAGACTGGCCGAACTGCAGCCTAGCGGAGCAGATCACCCCTGAATTCAGACGGACACTATTCCTTCAGAGGGTTTTGATGTGATTCTCTTTCCCGCACAGAACCTGTTCCTTCTTATAGTTACCTATGAACATGTCACTACAGCTTCTTAACTGTCACTAAATCAATAAATAGCACAGCAGCAGTAGAGAGAAGATAAAAAACTTACCAGGACTGGAAGACTACTAGGATGTAAGACTGTTAGGATGCCATATTTACATATGAGATTAAAAGATTACCTATAGAAACTATTTATTTCTTAGTTACTTCAGTGAAAATTACATTTTTATTGCTCGTTTGGACATGACAATAGTGAGCTTGAATAAAACATGACAGTGATACAGTGGATAAAGATAAATACTGTCCCCCTGAAAACCGTTTAGAAAAGTTGCCTAGGAGACTTAGTGAGATGAACTCAGCCCGATTCTCTATAGGACTCCTGACACCACTCAGTTTTAGTGCACTGAAATTAATCACTGAAATTAACCACTGACACTTGCCTACTACATCCGTAGGTACATCAATCTTGATTGTTTCCTCCTCACTTGGTATTATGCAAAGACTGATTCATAGACTATTGTAACATCATTTGCATTGACCACAAGTTAGTTCTCATCACAATAAACAGGTGTAAAGCGTACCCCAAATGTTCTGAAATGTACTTTTAAATATAAATAAATAAATATCCTGTATAAAAATATCCTGCATAAGGGGATAACATACCTTTGGGATTACTTGGAAGATAGGTTAACACCATATTGGATGTAAGAGGAAAGGATTAATATGAAAAAAGAATATTTATGTATATAGATATTAAGGCGGAATCTATTATGCATGTCCAGAAAGTGATGAACAAGTCCAAAACTGCTATCTTGATAGATCTTATACATTAAGTTTTATAACTATCTGCAAAAAATATTTTAATAATTCCAAAGAAAGGAAATAAAAATGCTTGCTTTTAGTGTGAAGTTTGTGATACAGACTAACCAAAGTAATGAAGCAGTGTAGTTTATGTTGTACTCTGGAGTTGATACTATCATCTGTGCGGCAGCTGAATCGACAAGGGATTTGTTTGTTCTGGTACTGGGGCAGCACATGTCCTGTAGTAGATACGTTTGTATCACCTGAAATGGAAGAGTACAAGCAAGCGTTCTTCACCCGTCTTTCCCCCAGGATCTAATAAATTAATTTTGAAGTTTGAGGAATCAAAACCCACCTCTCAGTATCATCCTCTGTCAACACCAATCAAGATGGCTGCTCTCACTTTCTAAAGCTGAATCATCACTGAAGGCCCAACATCAGACCTTGCTTACAAATTTTGTGTTGCTTTCCTCCACCTCGGTGCCTGTGGCTCCTCTTTTCCTGTTCAGGATGCATTATGCCATTCTTGTTTCCTGGATCACCACCAACATACACATCACCCATTCTTTTTTATGAACCGTATACAATCTCTCCTGCCAAGCTCCACTGCAAATTCATCCTTTCCTCTTTGATGCCTTCCCAGCTACACAACTCTAGCTTAACTGAATCCCAGGCCCACGGTCCCAGATGACTGTTTACCACTTTCAACTCATTTCTCAAATCTCCCCATTTTCTTTTTGCTTTTACTTTTGTTTCCAGCAGAATTTTGTTCTGCCAAGAAATCATAGTCAACAAAAGTCATAAACTTCCTTCCTCACCTTGGCATACATCCCCATTTTCCATCTCCTTTTACAGATCTTGCACTATTTTCAGTCATAGACATTGACATTTCTCCTTTGCTCTCTCCTCCAAATCCCATCCATGTGCCCAAATGACACTATTCTATTCCAGTTCCTTATGTCCTTTATTCCCACACAAAGCCTTTTTCTTACTCTTCTCCTTAACCTCACACTCTACTTTGACTTTCCCCTCACAGCACAATATGCTTTAGATGCTTCAGTCTTAGAAATTGTCACCTTTGACCTTTCTTCCTCTCCAAGTACAGCCTTAAGTCCCTTCTCCATTTCATTTTAAATTCATCAAATAGCTTGTTTACAAATCAGTAATTCTCCTCCCTTTCCAACCCATACCCTCTCCAACACAGCTTTTTGCCCCCTGCCCTCTACAGAAACTGTTCTTGCCAGGCATTCCAAAAACCTCTTCCTAACCATACTTCTTCTCATCCTCTTTGACAGATCCACCATTTTAACGTGGCTACCCGGCCTTTATTTACATAAGATTGTTCTGTCCCTTTTCATGATATTCTCTTCTACTAGTCTTCCTTTCTGTTCTTGCTTTTCTCACATCCTCTATAAATCCATCTCAAATTTCTTCCCCATGTGGGAAGGAGTTACAAAATGGTTCTTGTATTCTTTCTTTATATTTATATCATTCATATAAGAAAATGAAATGAAGATGTTCAAAGATACATTTCTAACCTAGACCACCTTTTTCACTCCACAAGAAAGTCTGCTTTGTGGATTTCTACTTGCTTGTGGATCCTGAACTTCTTTGTAAGTTAAAAAGGATGAGTAAGGCCCTTATTTATCTTCTGACAAATACTCTCCAGTAACACCTTTCTGGATCACTGGATCATATTTTCACCTTGCTGCAGTTGAAGCATATTATAAAAATAGCTTTTATAAGAAGATATATATTGTAGGTCCCATCTAGGCAGTGCCTAAGTTTTCTAAGACTTTTGGCAAAACATTTTCAAGATGAATTTTTCTGTGTCCTCTCACTTAGTTATTCCCTTCATACATGAACACACACACACACAAAGTGAGTCCTCCATCACCTTCTACCTAGCTTACTGCAACACTGTTTTTTCCACCATTAATGAACACTGTTGTGTCACACACGGATTGCTGTTGCAAAGAACAGCTCAGTGCTTTTGTAATATTTCCTTTCCTTTTCCTCTTGCCACTTTCCTTGCTTGCTGCAGTAGATAATATAGCAACCTGTGAACACTCTTCACTCTTTCCATACTTCACTATTTATAATTTTGTATTGATTATTGGACTCTGATGCACAGCCAGTCTCAAGACTGGCTGTCTTGTTGTTCCATTTTCAAATAAGCTTTTTCCCCCAAGCTGCCCTTCATGATTGCCTCAACATCTCCAAATATAACTTCTCCTCTACTAATTCTCCATTCCAGAATTGCTCTTTTTTTCTGTGATGCCCACAAAAATCTTGACAACATACTTTATCATTTTATTACTAGAAATACCATGCTGTTCTTAAAACTAACCACTAAATCGACAGGCATAGCATAATCATCCTGAGTATTCTTCCATCTATGTCCATCTACCTATAAGTATACACAGTTTCTTGTTTTATGGTTAAATTGTATGCTCTTTAGGGCAGGGACTCTCTCTTCTATGTTTGCACATTGCGTAATACAATGATGTCCTGGTTCGTGACTCATGGGTGGACAAGTAAATAATAATGATAATATCTCCACTCTTCCTTCTACAGAGCTCACCCACTGAGCTGACGGCCTAAATGAAACCCAGGGTGATTAATAATGCATCCTTTTACTGACTCTTACACGTTATTATTCTTGTCACCTGTCAGGATCCACTTTGAGGGAAATCTGTTGTTTTCTGATGAAAAAGGGAGTGAAAAAGAGGCAATTTCTTTTGCCCATTTCATCAGAAAAAAATTAAAAATGGATGAATCATAGTAACAATCATGAAAGAATTACCCCCTCTTTCCTGGAAGGTAGTCCCAGAAGATGCCAGAGTTTTGAGGGGTTGTCAAAACAATCCCTGGATGTTATGTTGGGAATACAACTTTCAGCCTTATTCTGGTGCTAATTAGTGTTTATTATTGTGTGGACATTCACCCAGTGAAAACTAGACCAAAAGACCATCAACCCATTTCACATAGGCCGCTGAACCGTAAGTAGATGATAATGAATTTTGGTTCCTACCAACCTGGACCAGATTTGAAACAATGACCTAGAGGTGAGAAACTCTACATCTCATTATCATTCCCCTGAGTAAACCAGTTCTCAAATCACAGGATGAAAAGAAGGAGGGAAAAACCAAGCCTTCCTGGTGTGAGTTAAAGGTCTGCATGAACTTTGAATTTCAAAGCTTTTTCTTAATCATTAATTTAATTCAACTTAAGTAGACCTTAAAGTCTTTAACTTATACAACTGAGAATCTCAATAGTCAAAATAAAGAAGTATAAAAACAAGTTCAAAAAGGATGGGAGAGTAGTTACTTCGTCTTGCTACTGTTCACCCATCCCCCTTCCATTTTCCTTTGTCACAACAAGCCCGATGAGGGAGATCAGATTAAATATGATTGCCTACTATTCTGCCTAGCTGATAGCTCACCTACAGTGCTTTCAAAAATAAATGTTATGGCTGGTTTTGTACAAGCTTCAAACATGTATTTGACCTTTTAATATTTTATTTGGTTTTATTGATTTTTGCTTTAATACTTTAAAGTTTTTGTAGCTGAGGAAAATTGCTAGCATAGTGAACTACATAAATGGACCAGTTTGCATATGGGTGCTTGTAAGATCCTGAGCCTGATCTTCTCTAGCAGTGGACTGATAGAAAAGTTATGGGTAGATTGTAATGAACAAATGCTCTTTTCAGCTTTTACTAAATGGGTCTCCAAAAAAATAAGCTGTGAAAAGATTGCAAATTGGTGCCATAGAAATGACAGCTAAAGAATAAACATAATACAATCAAATTCATGCTCACTAAACTTTAGACTTTTTGCTGTAATTCTTTATATAAAAATCTCCTTTTTTTCTTGACTGTTAATACTGATAATTATATCTGTATTTCTTAAGAATATTATGAGTTGCCGTTTCTGCATAGTAGCAGATTGAATTTATTCACCTTACGGATATATTATTATCACAGATAATAACTGCAGCATGATAATTATCATTAATTATTCATTTGGATTAAGAGGCAAATAGGCTTGCATTCAAGGGTCTTCCAGAGCAGTGTTCATTGTTCCAGGGCCCTGTGTGCCAGTGTGACTAATTCATACTCCTTTCAGTGCCACTGTTGACATCTGACCGGTCCCATATGTATTTATTTCAAAATATTATAAAAGGAATAAGTGCATCATTTCAGGACATAACCACTAAAATAGACATATGGCTCTTTCCTGCCCTCTGAGTGAGAATACGCAATTTTCTATTAGAGGATGTGCTCACAGTGTATCATTTCAATAGATCTGTATGTATGCCCTATCTTTGCATTCCTGTGTCATCCTATTTAAGCTTATATAAGCCAATATATTTACATAATAGCTTTTAGCATAAATAATAATGTGTGAAGCTGTACAATTTGTTGTTCAGTGAACATAATATTTAGTCAAACTGATTTTAATCCCTTCTGAAGCTGAACTAGGTTTAATATACAAGGATTTTCTCAGCTCAAGGTTGGAAAAATCCAAGGGGAGGGAAAAAATTAGAAAGAAGGGGGTATGGCTAAAGAAAAAGGGACAATAAATAATATAAATGCTAATTCCTTTATGTGGCTTTCACCCAATACTTATCAGCAAGCCTCTCTCTCTCTCTCTCTCTCGCGCTCTCGTTCCCTCTCTAATCTTTGCTTCATATCTAAAAAAATGTCTTGAAGGTAGTAACATGATCATCTGAGGACCAACATGACAGCTCCAATATGCACAGAGTGATAAATGTCAGTCTGGCTTTTATAGCTCTGAGGCTGCACTTATATATGCCCTCTGTGACTTACCATCTTTGCTTCCACAGATGATTCTTTTTTATTGTTAATATGTCAGCATGGGTCCAGTGCTGTTCAATATGAATTGCTCTGTAATAGTCTGGAACCCTCCTTCTCTAACTTCTAACTTTAGCTTGTTCCACTATTTCTACGCTTAATTTTAGGGTCATGGCCCTAGTGTTCTGGAACAAAAGCAGCAGATTCCATGTGGAGCAGTATGTGTTTTTATCAGATATAAATACAGGACAAAGAAAAGAAGAAAAGATGTAGAGATGGCAAAAAGAAATAATGGTATCAACACTGTTAAAATACATTATGGAAATGTCATTTAAAGACCGCAAATTTCAACAAGATAAAACCAAACAATCAGGAAAGGTTATTATCCTAGTAATAATCATAATCCCTTCTTGCATTGACATGCATCACCAACATATTATCATTGGCAAGAAGATTCATGTGGTGTGGAGAAATACATAGGTAGTTGGGTCAAAATTGATGACAAGGCACAACAGAAACAACATATTTGCAGTTGTACCCTTCAAATATGCACCAAGAAATCAGCACCTAGAGAGAAAGAGAGAAGGCAGCAGAGTTTCACAGCCTGCTGGTATTAGGTCATCTGGATACACATCCACTGTAAAACTGACTGCGGGTGAAGTCATCAACCAGTACTTCAAAAAAAAGGGAGGGCAGTCTAAAGGATTTCAAGATGGAAGCAGAGCTAGAGCAGGATGAAGTGAGGGCTGAGATGGGGTGGTTGCAGTGAAGGACTCTCTGTTGCTAGTGGGGAGGGAAAGAAATGTTTCCTCAGACAAGAAAGCAACAATGCAAGTTGGAGACGCAGGGTGAATGGTCTACAGAAATACAGCATTGACCATTTGTATGGTGGAGGCACCTAGAAACCAGCAACCACAGTGGAGACATTGCCCCAACATTTCATGAGTCTTGGCACTGCAGATGAATGCCTCTTCTGATTAACAAGTGTAAGAGGTCAAATAGCATTAGTACATCAGGACATAACTGGTATGTGGCACTGGCAGACAAAATTGCAGTCATTGAATTGAGGAAAGGAATGTTTTTCTTGAAGCTTCCTATTCTGTACAGAACTTTTAAGCCATAGTACTATGAATTTGGAAGAAGAATGGTTTTACTTCATTAAGTAAATTCATTCTTATAAATAAAGGAACAGCAGTTTTTAGTGTCCAAGTTGGTCAAGAATACACTGATGAGTGCAAAAACCTCAGTCTCACCCTCTCACATTATATTTTTTGCTATAATTCATTGTTTGTTACCAAAATAGCTGAGACCCTGTTGTTCTTCACTTTTCTATAATCACTCAAATTTATGCACATTTCCTTCAGAGGAGTCTATTAAGTCTGAATGGCCGCATGCTGTTTCTTTTTGTGTTAACATTGGTGGCTATCTGAGATGAAGGCAATAAAGCAGCCAGCACTGGTTGCAATGGAAGGTGCAGAACTAAATCTCAGTATGTTTTCATGCTAAGGAGTTTCTAAATGATCTAATACATACTAAAAGCAATCTGAAAAAATCTTCAAAATACGTCTTTATAAGTTTTCAAATGCCCATCATCTAGTCCTGGTTGAAGACTGTCTCCACTGGAGAGCCTTTTTAATTTTTATTGCTATTATTTACACAGTTTTAAACCCCTTTAGAAAAGGGAGAAAAGATAGTGGTCTCCTTTACACTGCCTTCCTCATCAGCAACTTCCAGAAAACAAAATATTTTGCAAATTAAAAAAGAAAGAATTTTCACTCCAATGATCAAAAAACAGATCCGTTCAATTCCATAAAAGAATGAACAGCTAAACTGGAGTTTTTAATGGAAGCCGTTCATAATCTTAATTAGCAAGTTCTAAAATAAGTTTTATATAATCAATTATTTTTTTATCTGTTAGAATGTCAGAGCGTTTTACTCTGGGTTTATGAGAACTCTGGTAGTACTACTGTGTAACCCTCCTCAAAACAGAAGTGATTTTATTTTAAAGGTTGGCATAAATGTCATAATTACATACAGTATTTGTATGAGAAAACAAAGTAGATCAAAGAGGGTGACAGAGAATAGACAAACAGCCACAGCAACAGAGATTTCATGCTCAGAAAAGGAGCCAAAATAAATTATATTTGATCTCTGTTAACACTGTTATAATTTCACTAGGAATAATCTCTGGATTTTATGCATTACTTCTAACCCTCCTCAGGTCCTGGACTGTCTGTAAAAGTCATACTTCCGCCTGATGCTGTCATACTTCTGTTCTGCTGCTGCAGTGTGAACATGTTGCAGGGAAATGCACTCCTGATCTCTCTGTGGATAATTTTAGTTATATCTAATTTGGCAGGACATGAGTGAACTAGAACAGATGAATAACAAACTGGGCGTGACTGGACATAATTGAATCTGGAATTTTCCACATCACCAAGCAGAGAACAAAGAGAAGTAGCCCAAAGCTCACTATATCCCAAAGTTACAAATACTGACATTTTGAGAAGCAATCTGCACAAGACTACATTATTGTGTTGTTATATATTCCCCCTGTATTTTCCGATCAAGCCCATTAGAAGAGGCTGTTTGACTGTTGGGGGTTTTTTTCAATTTATTTATGGAAAGATATTTTTACAGACTAACCCAGTTAAGCTTGACAGCTTGTTTACAATAGGACCCAGAAGACACATTAGTCTATGCAGAACAATATAAATATACATTTGAGATGCACACTTATGCTCATAACATTTGTTAAACATCTGAAGTGCACAGTGATCAGGTATCCAGAATGATATAATTCTCTATTTAAATATTATGAAGGTAGAGGGATTGTTTAGCTTGCTAAGATGAGAATGACACATTATGATAATTAGCATGTGTTTTAGGAAAATTGTATAACATAGCTACTTTCTTAAAAGGTAATAACGATCTGATAGAAGAGATGTAAACTTCATCAGAAAGTCAGAACAGTGTTTTATCTCTGTTTGCATAATATTTCTGATTTGGACATCCAGATTGCCTCAAACTGAAATTAAGTTAGGTTATTGGCCTTTTCCTTAACTGAGCCTCTACCCACCTTATTGATTAGTGTGGGCAAATAGCAATGGATTTATAGATCAAAACATTTCTTGCTGAGAACCTGAAATCCACTTCATACTCACCTGGGGGGAGAGGGTTGCATTGGATCTGCTCCAGCTTGGTCCTGGGATATGGAAACCCAGGAACAATCCAAGAGCTCCTCTGGTTTCCTTCCACCCAGAAGAAATCTGGTGTGTGCACCCCATGACTGCTTCAAGATAGGGACCTAACCACTGGGAGAGCACTCCAAAAGAGATCCAGAGCAATTAATGCCATCTTTCAGTAAAATCATACTCCCAAATCCAAAAAATAGAGTCAATAAAGACAAATAAAGACTCAGACAGTCTGCTCTCCATCTGAAAGTTCAGTAGATATCTGAGAGTAGGGTTTTGTATTTTTTTATACCAAATCAAGTTCTCATTTGAAAAAAAATCTACAGCTATTTTTAATATCTTATTTTAAATTACTCCATGCTGTTACAGGTGAAGCATTAATCTGCTGCCACACTCAGGATATTAACATTACGAAGCACTAATAAACACACTTAGTAGCAACTCCAGGTGCATTACTCTTCAGTCTTGATTGCCACTGAATTAGAATACATTAATAGTGGAAATATCTCAAGGTTTGTTCTGTAATTAAAAAGGGACTGCCCATTGCCAGAACACAGAACCATGCTGAAAGTTCTGTTTTCTCCACCTGTGCAGCATGAAACTTTAATTGTGAAACAGTTTTAAAAAGTCCTGTGGCAAAACCTGAAAGGAAACGAGCTAAAGTGTAGGATGGTGAGCATTTACATATAACTTTAGAACCTACCCCTAGCCTCAAAAAATGATGGTTGCATTACAGATGCTAGGTTAAGAAGAGCTGCTACCCAGTCCTCCTCATGTTTCTTAATGACACTTCAGTTCCCACTCCTTTTCAGAAGACATAATCTGCTCCCCAAACTGTTGGATAGTGCTTCTGCTATTCCTATTACTGTTTAGTTCCTTTTTTCCTCATGGATGACTGATGTTTAATATAAAAGAAGCAGAACAATTCCAAAGGATATGTGGTTTGTGGGTCAAGTGCACAGTGCACAACTTCTCCAGCTATTTTGTCCCAGTTTGCAGTCCTTACTTCTTTCATGATCACTTTCTGCCACAACATTTATGGAATTAAGTTATCCTGGCAAAAATACGTCAAAGAATAGATTTGCATACTACTTGCCTGAATATTCATGGAAGAGGAATTTCAGAGTAGCACAGCTTTGAAATTCAGAGCTTTACATACTTGTCCTGCCAGGGAAAAAAATTACCACGTGCCTTATGCTGAATCACAAAGAATTCAGGCTTTGAGCCAAAAAAAAAGGCTCTTAGGTGCATAACCAGCTGGATTGACATGTACAGGGAGTATCTCTAGGTATTCCTGAGCTGCACAACACTGCAGAGAGGCTCCAGAGGGGCTCCCCCATCTCCACAGGACCCTGCAGCTCCATGCATCCACACTTGTCAGCATCCCCAAGTAGCAGCAGTAAGTCTTGTGCTATGTCAAGGCTGTTCCTACTCAGGGATGGTCAGCAGGGTCAGAGCTCTGCATTGCCACAGCTCTCATGCTTTCTGTCCTAAAACTGTGCCTATTCAGAGACAGCTCAGCTGTCTCTGCAAAGCAGTGCGCTGTATAGTAGACACGTACCGCAAGCCACCGGATTTGCATAGGATAGTGCACGTGCTTTTGTTAGCCACAAGTTTGTTGTTTCTAAACAATCAGGACCCAAGGAAACCTTGGTTATCTTGTGTTATCGGAACATTCTTGGTGATTAGCTCACAGTGTTTTAAAAGTTCATTAAAAAATTCACTGAATAATTAAGGAAATAGTGAACTCTTTGTGGCTATTTCATGAGCAGAAAGAAAGGTTAAATTCATGGGATAAATTATTCATTGTGAGTTATTCACTCAGCTTTAATAGTTTGTAATTCTATAAAGAGCTTTGCTTAAGAAATGCACTATATAAATCAATCAATAGCACTAATAATATGCAGGAGGGATTTTCTCCTTTGTGATCTGCTTTTCCATAAATTGTACCCCCTTGACACTTCAACTACCATCATATGACCATTCTTCTCGCCTCCACTGCCCCAGCCTGTCTATCACTGGGCCACAGCTGTGATGCTCAGACACCCGGCCTTCTTCCCCCTCACACCAGCTTAACCCATTGCACTTAAGGGTCCACCAGAGCTTCTGTGTATCTTTAGCTTCTCCTTTATGTATTTATTTTGTTAAGAATTCAGGCAAACACCGTTACGCACACGCTCACACGTACACGTTCTGTTACAACATAGTTCAGCTGCATCATCAGTGTATTGGAAACCGAGCATCATGGCACAGGCTTCATGCTATAAAATCTGAACATCAGCTATTTTCTCTGCAGCCATACGGTAGAGATGTTGAAACACTCCCCATCTAAAGCCCGGAGCCTCCAAATACATACATCATGCCTGCAGTGGTTTGGGGAATGACGCTTGGAGGAGATACAACTACGTGTGAGTAAAGCTGCAGCAACACATGCTTCAGGGGACAGCAAGCGCTTAAGAAAGAGCCTGGGTGTTCTGCCAGGCTTGTGCAGCCTGTGCTGAAGTATATGCTGTCACAGCCTTAGACACCCTAAGTAGTACCCATTCAATCTAGATTAAAGCTAGTGTGAATATGCGTACACACGCCAAATCACAGTGCGGTCATAGACAGAAACAGCTTTACTCCTGTGGGTAGCCTATTTACTTCTTCTCTCCCGTGCTCCATCCCTCGTTAATTCACAGGGGCTTGACACTACAGCTCCTGAAATGAATGTCAAAACTCCCATTAACTTGCATGGGCAAAAGTCCAGCCCTTTTTACTTGCTATAAGAGCTCAATCCTCTTCAGATATAGATCCTTTATATTTTTCATCTCCTCTTTCCTCCCAGTGCAACCCTCCTAGTATCTTCCAGTCTCCTCCTTCTTGGCACCCAGTCACTTCTTTCCATCCAGAGGTCATCCAAAGGCAGCAGGACTGAGAAATATTCAGCCTCCAAGGCTGCAGTGTTTGGCTATGTCTACGGGAGTCTGGCTTGTAGAGTAATGTGAGTTGCTGTATAGGATTAGGGCTCCTGTAGTCCTACTCAGATGGTAGTGCTGAATGGGATGAACTTCTTGACCAAGCTGGAAAGCAATGTTAATAATACTTTTGTGTCCTGTTGCCAGTTCCTCTCATATGTCCTTTTGGTCTAATAGGTACAACCTGACACTCAATGTGATCCTAAATTTGGCTATATGAGAATGTTTTTTGCCTCTGTTTCATACACATATTGCTGCTGAGACATGTTGACGTATTTATGTTTTTCCAGTTAATTCTTTTTCTCCTTAACTGGCTAGTTTAAAACTTACTTTTTCCTGAGTGGGATCAAACTGCTAATGCTTCAATAAAACTCCTCAAAAAGTATTAATACTGACATAATATAGATTCTTTAAAGTATAATTATAGATTGGACTAGTTGAACTGTAAATCTCACAAGTTCAGGTTCTCTTGAAATATTTGTTTGGCCCTGAAAACTTCCTTTCTGGGCACAATTCAATCTTTGTATTTCTGATTCTAAACAGACACAGAAAAGTTTGTAACTAGCTCATTCTCTCTGTGTCATTATTTCAGTTTGAGCTAATTTTTCTTTACTGTGTATAATTTGACCTGTACCCAATATTCAGATGAGAACCTTTAAATTCTTCCTATGGTGCCTCTAGCAAACCTCCTGCACAGCTATACATATCTTGCTTTTTCAAGCATATTGGCTAATAATCTTTCTTTTGTTCACTAATACTCTCAAACTGTATGATTTTCAGTGGATTGTACTTTCATTTTCTGAGCATACGGTTTGAAGCTTCTCAGTTTGATTTGTGGGAGTACTGAGTAGAATCCCTGCATACTGCATAATGTTTAGGGAAGTGGTTGTGCCCCTGTACTTGGCACTGGTGAGGCCACACCTCAAATCCTGTGTTTGGTTTTGGGCCCCTCACTACAAGAAGGATGTTGAGGTGCTGGAGCGTGTCCAGAGAAGGGCAACAAAGCTGGTAAGGAGTCTGGAGCACAAGTCTTATGAGGAGCAGCTGAGGGAACTGGGGTTCAGTCTGGAGAAGAGGAGGCTGAGGGGAGACCTTATCGCTCTCTACAACTACTTGAAAGGGGGTTGTGGTGAGGTGGGTGTTGGTCTCTTCTCCGAAGTAACTAGCAATAGAATGAGCAAAAATGGCCTCAAGTTGCACCAGAGGAGGTTTAGATTGGGTATTAGGAAAAATTTCTCTACTGAGAGAGTGGCCAAACATTGGGCCATAAGATTGAATGGGTACTACTTAGGGTGTCTAAGGCTGCCCAGGGAAGTGGTGGAGTCACCATCCCTGGAAGTATTCAAAAAACATGTAGATGTGGCACTTCAGGATATGGTTTAGTGGGCATGGTGGTGTTGGGTTGACGGTAGGACTTGATGATCTTAAAGGTCTTTTCCAGTCTTAATGATTCTGTGATTCTATGTTCAAGCTCTGAATAAAAAGTAGATGTTAGCCGCCTCCATTTGGACACCCAAACTGTTGTATGAATGATTGAAATAGCACAGAAGAAGTAAGAGTTAAATTCATTTGCTGACCTATAGGGATGCAAGAAAATTTAAAGGAATTGCTCAAATAGTGAACACTGTTTATCCCATGCCATAAATGAGGAAGTTATCCTGTGGAAAAGGATAGGTTCCAGATCATATTGCTAAAGACTGTACCATAATTTGTCTCCACCAGAGGGACAGGTTTAGTTTTCTAAACTATGCGTAAGTAATCTTAACTGTATTTCTCTTTGAAGTTCTTCAGTCTTAATCTTAATCTTAATATTGCTCTTCACCTGTAAAATTTGCATGTTAATACTATGCCAATCTTTTTTTTTTTTTAATTTTAAGATATGGTCATCATGTTCAGGCCTCTAGCAAAGAAATAAATAAAATTATCCATTTTCACTCTATCTCAGCAGCCTATCAAACAGGCAGGTAGAAAATGCACCTTTTTTTTTTTTAAAGTATATACAGAAAGATTAGTCAGGGAGATGTATTGCTAGTGAGGGAACAAATCTGACCCCAGAGAGTCTGAGTTTAACCTTTTAAGCATTCCTTCTACTGAAATTTGTGAACACTACCAGGGAGAGTGTTTCGCTGTATATTTGTACTTTTCTTTTATTATATATAGTTTTAATACCCCACAAAATAAAAGTGCTGAACCATGTCTGGTATTTTATTGTGCTCCTAAACTATTACGAGTTAAATATGACAGATGCCCTCCTCTTATAACTACAGAAGTTTTTTCTCCCAGCTCAATCACAGAGCATTTCCATTAAAAGCTGAAGACCCCATCTCTAACCCTGGCAATACCTTCTCCACATGATTAATTATTTTACACATTCTGCAGTCCATTAGGGAAGTGTCTGATGGCCTCAGGACACAGATATCTGGCCTTTATATGCATTATTTTGCCAACCTCTTTTTCTTCTCTGTCCTTTTGCAGTGAAATAGAAAACAGTATATTAATTTGGTTTTTCATTGTCATGTTTGTTTCATGTATTTCTAATTAAGATTTTTCATTAAAGTCATTAACTTGAACTTTCAATAATTTATTTTTTTAAAAAATAAAATGTCTTATCCAAAGATGAATATCTTACCAAATATCAGGTAGTTCCGGAAAAATATGTGAGATCAATGAAGTCTGTAGAAATATGTATAGCTCTTACTGGAAGACAGGATCAAATATTAGTTGCAGTAATGATAGTGTAAACTGGAAAAAAAAAGGTGTAATAATAGCAGCATAATGGAGAACAGCACTGTGCTTCCAGTCCGTGCTGCCGATGTTCAGTGGTCTGTTGTCTTCTACTTGGGTAGTTCTACTGGGGAAAAAGGACGTACCTGAATTTTATCTGTTGTGGTAATAGTTAACTCTGGACTGCAAAATACTTTCTTCCCTTTTTGCATTTCAGATACAAAACAATAGACTTTTAGTTAAGGGAAGCACACGGGGAATTTTAAGATATTTCCTATATTGTTCAGTATGCTGCCACATATTAGAACTGCAGAAAACAAATATAACACTGGCAGCAGTGAAAAAGCCTGCCAAAACTCTTTATACTTTCAAAACAATCCAGTTTCCACCCAACACACTGGCTTGAAGACAGAAATGTCACAAAATCTTACTTACCTGGTTTGCTTGTACCAGAAGAGTGCATACCTTTCTTTCCTCCAACGTTCTGAAAACTGGACCACTGCTTAAATGCATTGGTTTTGTGTATGATACCAGACAGCACTAAAATATATCTTATGTATTTATTTACTGGGATTTTGATTTTAGGATTTTGGTATTCTTTTTCCATCTGTTGTAAAGCACCTCATCCATCTGAATAATTGCAACAGACAGTGAATATAAAAAAAAAATAAAATGTTATTCTGATATTGATTTAACCATATAAAAAAAAAAAAACTTTTAAATTTAAACCGGGATGTTTCAGATGATATAAGACTTATTTTTTTTACCTTTATTGCTAAATTACACTTGTCAGAGGTCATGGTTATCAAACTTCAGAGCTCAGGTTATTTTCATTCCCAGTTGTAGACAGCATGAGCTGAGGCAAATACACCACATAAGAGAACTGGATATGAAGGTATTGGTCTTTCCCCAGATGAGGCTATTGTGACTATACACCTTCTTTTGGACCCCCATCTAAGTGGCTAAATTTAGGTGGAATGAACACAGCTTTCAGCCATGTTACTTAATTTTCTTAACATTGTTTTCCACAAGTTGATTTTAATAAATCCGTTTTAGGAGAGACGGAGAACCTGCTCACTGGAAGAACTCTGGCCAGAGTTAAAATTCCCTGCATAAGTTCTTCTCAGTCCTGCCCCTACTGAACACCTTCAATGAAATTTCTTGTACTGTAGTAAGTCACGCTCATGTCTGACCTACATCATCATTTAAAAAAATCAACTTCAACCTCTGACATGCTAAATTATTCTCTATAGTCAAATTCCTAATGTTTTGACCAGTTTGTTTTCAAAGGGAGATTTATCTAGGTTAAGTCTAAGCATCTATTAAATAGACATCAATATCTGAGTGAGTCATCTTTGATTCTCCTCAAAGTTAGTGAAGAGGTGATGAAAAATACACACTTTTAGACTGAGATTCATCTGGAGTATTCCAAAGATCTACATTAAGATGAGATAATTCACAATCTGTAGGTGACGGTATCTCTTTGTTGATCGCTCTGGCAGTTTAACAGCTCTTTAAATGTAGACATAATAGGCACCTACATTTAGTCAGTTAAAATGCACAAGAGTAGGCAATTCTTTTCTGAATTCTGGATGGATCTACAAAATAACTCTGTCTTGGGATTTACTTGTAACAAAACTTCAGTTTTCTGGTTTTATATCTACCAGAGCAAATTGGAAATGGAAAAATTAGTCCAAAGACAGTTTTGACATTCATTCCACCAAACTGGAAAGAAAAGCAAAAGCACTGACTTTCCTTATGGAATTAAAGTTCTTTACTAATGATATGTGGCCCATCACATTTTTTCTCTAAACAATGTAAAATTTTAACATAATATTAAAAACCTCTTAATAGAACATAAAATTAAAACTTTTGCCTTGAAAATCAAACAAGGAGGTTGAACTAATTCATTACAGTTTGATTCAGAGATCTTAAGGTAGACATCTCAAGTAGGACAGATGCATCACACCCTAGCCATGCTGAGCCCTCTCCACAAGGTATAGCTGACAAGTTCACATTCAGATGTGTGAACCAGCACCAGCTCCCTATTGTTACGTCTACACATGCTGTCCCAGAGCATGATCTGGAGTTTGACTCTGCCAACTGTCTCCAGACAGCTCCTGGCAGCGCAGGCAGCGTGGGATCCTTTCCCAGTCAGCCAGGAAGGGACCTGGGTCTCAAAGCTGCTCTCTGAAAGTACTGGTGGCTGGTGCTGGTGGCTCAGAGCAGGGAGTATTTGAAGCTCCCATGACAAGGATGTGGAGAGAAGCAACAACCGCAGGTCAGCCTGCTTACTCTCAGAATTGTCCTCCTTCGTTTTCTTTTAGTGGAAACCTCTTTGCTTCCTACTCTCTATCCTTCTTCCCTTTCTCCTCTACTCTTTTTATTCCTGCCCCCCGCCCTCTCCATCACATTACATCAATGCCACAGAAAGCTTCTGAATTGCATGCAAATCAGGACACAGAATTTGCATTTAGCTGAGTAAAAGCCGTAGAAGTGATTCAAGTGTCTGTCTTCCTTAGGTAAGTTGTTCATCCCCAGACACAGTGTGTTCTGGGAAGGCAAACTCCATGCCAGGAAAAAAAAAAAAAAAAACCAAAAACACCTTAAAAGGGAAAAGTTGTTCTTTTTTCTGATGGCTCTGTTTTTACAGTCATCACTGACTGTAGAATGGGCTGTGTACATGATACGCCTCTGAAAATCAAGCCAGTACGGGTTTAGTTTCCATTCCAGAACCAGTCAAGAAGCTAAATACATTCCTGATTAGCTCACAGACACTCCTGGCCCTTTATTATAGCATGTTGATACTACATCTGGAGCTGTTCATTAACACATTTTAAAGACATATTTAGTCTTATTTATAGCAGATGTGGCATTGTAAATGATCTGCAATTCCACCCCAGCTTCTCTTTATTCTCTGAGCACTTACATTACATTTTCATTTTAACAAGATTTTCACTTTAATTTGATTTTTCAGATATCTGCTAGGTGTTGGTCTTCTCTTTTTATTTCTTTTTCCATTACAGCCAGGTGTATAAGTCATTAGTCTATACAAATTTCAGAAGGTTTTTGTTTTTTTTTTTTTTAATCATAGTCCTGTAGGGATTATGTAGCTAATTTAAAATGCTTCACAGATTTAAACTGAAAGATGCTCCATAAAAGAATGACACTGCAAGTTGCATCAAGCAAGCAAACATTTGTTATGGGGACAGTAAAATTTACTTTTCACAAAAGGAGCCTACAGTAATAATGCATTCAATTCTATTTCCCAGAATGCTTCTTAAGTATGTTAATAAAGTCTTTATTGTGTCTGCTTATAAAAGTCGCCACCATTTCCCATTAGAAAGTCTCTGTTTATTCATCAAACATTTACTGACAGTGACTGCTGGGAGCAGGCTCAGATTTCCACTCCATTACACGTTTGTGGCATAAAACACATTAATTATAGATATATTACAATATTCAACTCATTGAGGAAAAATTAGATGATCAAGGCTCATTTTCCTTGACAATAAGCAAGTTAATGAAAATACTAATTACCTGATGATGAAGTGGAGCCTTCAGGATTGAACGCTTAGCATCTGTAGAAGAGCTCTGTGAATCTAGCACAGAATATTAAAGCCAGAAGCACTGGAAGTCTAAAGGGTGGTTCACGAGGTCATCATGTGCCTTTTAATCACAGGACAGAGAGTAGTTAGTTCATAACATAAACTTTTATATGCAGCTTTGATGGATGTCATGAAAAGGCACATAAGCATAGTGTTCATTTAAAACTAATTTTTTTCGTAAAGTGATGTTTTTTGAATTAGTGGATACATTGTCTAGCTCAACTTTTTTAAAGGAACTATGGAACCTAACAATGATAAATTTCTGTATACAGTCATGAGAACATTAGAATGAAGAAAAATAAGGCACAGCCACAAGACTTCCTTCATTTTCTCCGATTTCAGAAAAAGGCATAATCACAACATAATGGCATATGAAGCTAATCCATTTCAAATTCAGGACATTTCTCCTTATTTATTTATTTATATTATAACCACTTTTGCTTTTGTGCTTGTATACTTCTTTTTACCATTTCCACTTTAGATTGTAAATTGGAATCACTAAACCGATTATGTTATCCTTTGGTTTCTTTCGAAGATCAGTTTTATTTCTCATCTGCTTTTGACATTTTACCAATACATCTGTGTAACTGTTGGGGTTAGGAGTTTCCCTTCCCTCTGGACTGTGCATGCTGTCTGTTAAAGACAGAAGTATTATTTATGTTTATTCAGGTTAGTTCATTTTTTCCCCACCTACTGTGTTTGATAACAACTTTTTAGCAATTACATACTGCTAAATGGAATTTTCCTGAACTGTTAAATAGTAAATAATAACAAAATATTCCCGCAGTACTGTTTCTTTTCTGAAGATAGTAATAATCATGCCTAACTAACAAATTCCTTTCTTAAATTTTCTGTAGGCATCAGCACTGTATCATCTGATAAAATAATATGATTATCTTCTAACTGCCCCAGAACCCTGTTGGAAGTCATGGATGAAAATATCTTCAATGTGATTTATTCTATAGGGACCTATCTTTTTAATATATTATTCTTCTTGTGAAAAAATAAAACTATGTAAAACTGACAACCTCCTTCCTCGGAGCAGGGTAGCAGGGAGTTTGCAGAGCACAAATAACCATATTGGTAAAGATCTCTACATTGTATGAGACAGGTTTTATGGAAATACCATGCAGGTCTTGAGTTTTCATCTTCAAGCACCTTACATTTAGGCTTGCAACATGCAGTTTACATCCTTGGTGTAGATCATTACTACTGCTTTGTAGACACATGTTGTCTGTAGTATCATACTAAAGCAGCCACATGATATCACTTCCCACGTAAAAAGAAAATCTCCCCATAACAATAATCCAACATCTTTCCCAAGCATTTCAAACAGTCAGTTCTGAAAAAATTTGGAGTAAATTTCTTTAAAATATTCCATCCCTCTTGTTTCTTTCAATATGTTGTTGTATTGCTTCCTCAGAAATCCCTGGCAATGGACTTAAACTGTAATGAATGGAATGAGCTTTTAGCTTGGTAAAACACAATAAGTAATGCACCTTAGACTTTTCTTGTTATGGATGTTTAGCATGTCTCTATATGTGGAACTGTATTGAAGCTTATATTTTATATCCCAGAGTTTTTGCTGAAATGGGACCCAAACAACATGAGTACTATGATCACTTTGAAAACACTGAGGGAAAAAGCAGCCACAAATTTTCCCACTGTCTAGGCAGCTGGTAAGAATTAGCAGAAGCTTTCCTCAGAATTGTTATCTATCATTAGTTATGTTTATTTTGCTGACTGGCTAAACCCACTTTACACACTAAAGAAGGCCAAGGAGTATAGTTAGACTGAAAAGATGAAAACTGTACTTCTTACATTAGCACTTTCCACCATCTTCTCTTCCTCAGACAACTATATTCCATAGGTTTTTTATAACTTTTTTTTTTTTTGACAGTTCATGGTCTTACAGTTCCACAAGTCTATTAGCAATATTTTAAATGGCTGCTTTACTTCAGACATAATATGCAGCTATTTTGTGTCTGACAGTTGCCAGCACTGACTGCTCAGGAGGAGAGAAGCAAGGATGCACTTCCATGACCTTCCTCTCTCAGCTTTCAGAAATCTACAGGCTGAACGCTGTTCATCACCTGACATTTCTCCACACAGTTTATATTTCATTTACTATAACTTAGATATGCAACACAGATGGAAACTAAGCCTATCACCTAATCCACTTTTGCAGTCTAAAATTTATGAGCCTCACATTATTCAAAATAGCAAATTTACAGGCTAAAATCACAAATGGTGTATAAGATCAGCATTACAGTTATAACTATCTAGCAATCTTACTGCTTATCCTATACTGCTTATGCAAAAAATAGGTACCTAAAAACGTGCACATGAACGACAGGCCACCTAAGTCATTGAGTGAGAAATGTCATGGAGAAAAAGGTAGCTTTAAGCTTCTATAATAAGCACATATATTCAGACTAGAAGGGAAACACACATCCATATGACATTTACAATCCTGAAGCCAGCCCCGAATATAGATTTCTAGTTAGAGTTAAGTTTTTATTCTGAAGGAAACGAAAGAAGGAGAGATGTTGACTATTTTTATAGTGTATAAGGTAATGCTTACTTGGGAAAGAGGATATGAGGATTCAAGGCCGTTCCCATGGGATTTAAATCCCATAAACATATGGGGAGAGGTATTGGATAGATAATATAGGTAAAACAGATAGAGGAATATATGAAACTTGTTGGGGTTCAGGCATGAGATAGATGTGTTTTACAGTGTTATCAAGACTTGAGTGTTTCTTCCCACCTCCTCTGCAAGAATGTAGACAACATATGCTACACATACATTGCTCAGTATAGCCACTCCCAGGAATCAACCTGTCCCTTAGACTATGTGGTACAGAATGGCTTGCATCCATTCTGCCAACTGGCCACCTTCACAGTGCATGACATTTGGTCCTGCAGCTGTCTGGGCTCCATGCCCTGCCCTTGTGACCCTGGAACATAATCATCATGCTTTGGGGTTTTTTCAGCCCAGACTGTGCAAAACAGTATGTCTCAGCCCAGCAAGGCAGTGTTTTCATAGCATGATATGGAAGTATCTGTTGCATACTTCAGAGACGGCTTGAGTTGACTGAGGATGCAAAGCCAGTTGCACTAGTGTTGGAGGACTGTGTAGGACAGAGGGAACCAAATCTCCGTATATGCTTATCTATATTATCAGTCAGAGTGAACTATCTCCAGAATGACTTTTGGCATTTGTTTCAACAAGGTCACTCTGAAAGAGATACCAGGAGCAAACTGAGATGGCACTCAGTTATTCAAAAACATAGAAAGTATTTTAAAACCACCAAGATCACTCCTGTCGTATTCTCTTTCTGCTTTGACCTGTTCTCACTTTGTTTTCACGTCCTTCTGCCACAGGTCAAAGAGCACCTCTTGAACACCTCTGTGCTCTGATAACAGTATAGATTGGAATTACGAGTAGCCAAACATCTAGTCCCTTAGCTCTTTTACTCAGGGCCATGCTTACATATGCTATTGGTTTTTTACATTCTATCTATATTCTATCATTTCTGCCTCCATTTCAGGAGCAAAAAGTTTAATCACAATTGAAAAACAGCATTCAAAATGATGGGTAAAGTAGGAAACAAAGACACCTATTTTTCTTTTTGTGTATGTTAAACACAGTAGCACAGATTTTAGCAACAGTTTGTCACAGGGATGCCATAGGATACCATGACGTGTGGTTACATTTCTGATCTGACAAAGAAATTAGCAAAAAAAGCAGCTTCAAGGAATATGAAGAGGAAAATGGCAACCAGACATTGTCTATGCGGAATACCATTTTCTGCACAAGCAGAACAAACTGTCCTAATCTTTCTTCTACTTATGGTTCAACATCAGCTACTATTACAATTTGTGGTTTCATAAGCACCAAATTAGTGCAAAATTCAACCTTTGCAATTTAAGTGTGAAACCGAGTCCACTTTTTCAAGGCATATTTATTGCTCATGTTTCTCACATTTTACCAGTCTCACCTGGTTGTCTCGGGTCCTGCCAGTGAAGAGATTCAGGTGAGTGACCTGGGCCATGCTCAGACTTACCTGTGGTAGTTCTCCACAGCTCCTGTTCAACCAGTGGTTACAGTTTTCCTTGTCAAATCTTGACAATGAGGACATGCCACAGTACATGGTCGCTCTGCCAGATTCAGGACCTCAGAAACACTCTCTGATCTGGAACCGTGAGCAGAGCCATACAAATTGTTATGCTAGGCATCTCAGCATGGGGGTCAGTTGCCTGAACATACGAATCTGGTCCCATTTGAAATAACCCAGACTCTCCCTTCTACTCTCAACCTGCAATTCCAGAAGGACATAAGTTTTATGCAGGTCCTATATCATACCTGGCAATCCTATAGCATTGTCCCACATATCCTCTCTCATGGCACTAAAGATTTCTGTTTTAAAAACTCTCCTAAATTTCTGACTAGTGTGTAAAATTAGACAAGAAGGATACCGGCCATAATGTACAGTCCCTCCACAGCTCATTGAGCATTTTTAGCCAGACTTTCAGGTGTATTCAGGTGTTTACATGGGAGGATGGGATACCAGAATGATTTTTCTAAGCAGCTAGGCAGCTTAGGTGCCTATTTTCCATTGAGATCAAGAGAACTTGGGCACCTAACACATTAAGTAGTTTTAAATATTTTATCTGCATCTCTCAATAATTTATATTTTTAGAAATCCTACCTCTTGCAGTAAAAATGTACTGGTATTAACAGCTTAGCTTTCAGTAAAAGACAAACTAATAGCAGAAATCATTCATATTTCTCCTTTTACATACCACCTTCAGCCCCTTTTATATTTTACTTCATTCCCCAAAAGCCTGAATAAAAGCCCATTTAGTTTTATAGGGTTCAACAGCCTGTATGAATATCAACGAAGAGTGGAAACAAATTCCAGTTGTGTGAGTTTTTTGAAAAACCACTGAGCCATTGATGCTGTCATTCCTGGGGGTTTTTGTACCATCCTGGATATGACTCTCTTTCCTGTGAGCATTAATTACTACAGCAGCAATTACTCTTCTTTCATACTTTTAGGAAAGGGGTCTGATTCCTTAGAATACATTTTTATATTGCTTACATTTCTTTTGTATATTTTTCATATTTTTATCACACCTCTTAATCCCATGTAAATGAAAATTTACTACAAAGACAACAGTGGAATAATACTGGAAAAAAAGTATTATTCCGTGAAGTGAGGGAGCAAGAAATGAGGTCCCAGCACAGATTTCCAGGTGAGTGCTAGAAATGTTCAGCTTGGGAGTTAATACTGCCCATTTTCACACGAGTGTTGTGTTCTCTTGATTGCTTTAAACCACAGGCACAGCACACCTTTCCGCAGTCCTCACTGAGAAATTTACCACATTCATAGTAAATTTGCAACCAGAGAATATTCTAATGATGCCAAATCTTGAATCTTACCAATGGAAAACCAGGGCTGCTAGATGACACCCACTACATCACCATTCTCCATGTAGTTTGTCTTGAATAAGAAACTCAGAGTAAAATCCTACATGACTCCTCAGTAATATTGTCCCCCAAAAACAAGCCATCCCTCCTTCACAGATTTTTAAAAATAATATCTGTGATTCATATAGGAGACATTTTCCCACTGTTAACATATTAGATATTTCTGAGAGAGGCACATTTTTCTTCACTAGTTTAATCTCTAACACTTTCAAAGTCTTCAGAGGCTTAGTGCCTAGCTCTACATATTTGTTAATGTGATTTTCCTGACCTGAACATTTTTCTATAATTTTATCCCTCCAGCATGGCATGTTACATTTAAGTTAAAAAGACTGTGGGGATACAAAGAAGGAATTATTGTGCTAGAGTCTGAAGTTAAATTCTAACGTTTACAAAGAACAAGTTGAAAAGAAACCTTTAATATCTTAATTCATGAAGATGTTAATTTTGACAGCTAAAATATAATACTCCAAAAGAAAGAAAGAAGGAAAATAGTTGTCTTTAGGTCTAAAATGCTTTCTTTTTTGTATGTAGCAGATGCCCCAAGACACGTTATACTGCCTGCTTTAATTTGTCTTTAATATCAGATGTGCCTTATTGATTTCTTCTGTGTATGTTTTCATTCTGAATAATTCAGAGGCACAATTTTTTTCCATTATGGTCAATAGCCAGAGAAAATTCTGAAGATAATCAATTGAGCTCTGCCTGACGATTACTAGTGTTGATATCCCCCGAAGTGAGGGAGTCGGAAAGGCCAGGGATAATATGACACAACAGTCAATCAGCGCAATCAGTGGGAGTATCAACACTGGCTGTACGATGAGAGACAGATCCATGCCAGGGATCCATAACGGCTCCCAAAAGTTCAGATGCTTGACTTCTTGTCATATGCTACAACAGATGGACTATGTAAGATTAGATTCAAAAAGCCTTCCTGTCTCTCTCTCACCCTTTCTCAAAAAACAGCTGTGTGGTATGATTCACATACGTAACACTCAATTTCTTAATTTTATTTTTTTCTGCTTCTAAACTTTCCTAATAATAAACACCTTCAAAGAAATGAGCAGGATGAGCACTTGGCCAACAAACAAACACTCACAGAAATGGATAGAAAAATTATTTAGATTTAGATGTAATGCTGATGGATAATGTCTTTAGCTAGAAACCACGTATGACCACCCTAGTAATTCCCATCACATCCTTCCTCATAATCCGGGCACCTCACACTCAATTTATATTGAAAAAATGTGGGGTTTTAAGTGTAGAAATCTAATGAAGTTGCCAATAGTAGCTGATAAATGGTAGTCCTAAGCAGCATGTAGCTACTGACTTGAGGTTTGATGCAACTTCAGATGAAGTCAAGGCAAGAATCTGATTGACAGTAAGAACATGGAGATATACACATATCTCTCTCTCTCTCTCTTTATATATACATATCTCTCTCACTCTCTCTGCTCAGGTAGGTAGCTCCAGTAGTCTCCTAAGCAAAGTTATTGTCATGCAGGCCAATGAACAGTAGCTATGCAGCTCACCACATCTATTACCTGAATTCATAAAATGGCAATATGTGGAATTAAAAACTAAATAGCTTATAACTAAATAGTTTAATGACAAACCAATGTGTACAAAGTAAAGGAGTAAATTGGCAGCACTAGCTCAGTTTCCCATGGATAACTTATTTATAAATCTCTCTGTGATTTATTATTAATCTCCTTATGCAATAATCACTCATGCATATAAACATGGCTAAGCTTAAAAATTATATTCTGATTCATGTTTCTTTATAAAAGAAATGTTTTGACTATGGAACTCAAATCATCACTATTTTAAAGGTTTTGAAGACATTAAAATGAAAAATTATGGAAAATATAACTTTTGATAGTTTCAGGTTTCTTTAATATTTCACTTTCATTAAGATATTATGGAAGAAATTATATTACACTCTTACTCTCAGTTAAATATTTTACAGTTAATCTGAAAATTTTTTTTAAACTAGAATTAGTTTAATTAGAATTGACATAGTTTGCTTTTAAATCAGAGACCTTGTCCATGAAAAAAACCCCAAAATATTTCTTTATTTTTTTCTCAAAAGTAAAGGTACTTCCTCATAAATATTAACATGCTTTCTATGTTACAAACATATGTGATATGCTCCAATTATTTTCATAAAAGTAGGTCACTATGCATTTTACTCCTGTTTTCTGTATTCCCATGGTCACAAAACACGTTATGATTCTTGTTCCACAGTCCTGGAAAACACAACCATAAAAGAAGTTGATGGCTAGAACCAAAACGGTAGACACGGTTGGGTTGAAGTTTTTATACAGTAAATGATCCTCTCCTCTGCAGCACTATATGAAGCAATAACCATATGCTGTAATTGATTAACACGGGAGTGAAGCTGAGGTACTTAATCAATCGCAAAAGCTACTTATTATGAGTCTATTATAAAGCAATAGAGATTTTTACTATTATTCAATGAGCTAAAAAATACGAAACAGAAGGAAATAAAAAAGGTAATGATATTCTTTCCTGTAGAAAAAGACTAAGTGTCTTTTAGCATCCTTTCCAGCAAAGGGGAAGCAAATGTGATTCAGAAACTGCGTGTAAAACTAGCTAAAGCCAGGCCAGACCCATTCTCTGGCCTTGGCATGGCACAGCTTGCATCCAGACATCCAGCCGGGTTGCCATGCTGATTTCTGGGGAGAGGGTCCTGCCCATGTCTCCAAACCATGCCCAGGCATTGTCAAAGAAGGGCAGGTCAGCATGGGCCAAGTCCACACCAAGCCCATGACCATGATCGTTAGGGACTAACCAGTACCGATCCTCAAGTCTAAGCCTTGGCCCTGTTGGGTTTATAAGGATAAGCCTAGCCAAAAATGTACCTCTAGCAGATCCAGGAACTGGAGAGCAAAGAAAACAAATTCTGAGAGGCTGAATGTTAAATGTTTTTAAGATGTGTTTCTTGTCAAGCCAAAACATGTTTGCAGACTCTGAGGCCAGGATTTCTTGCTTCTTCTTAAAAGTTAGACATTTTGTATAAGCTGTCTCCACAGTGAGTGAAGGACGATGGGTAGATGCAGAGAGCAATTGATCTTATCTGTCTAGACATCTTAGACTGGGATGAATTGTCTTTTGATGGCAAAAATGCCGGTTTATCTCCCTCCCTGAAATAACGTGGCTAGATAAGAGTATACTTCAAACCTTTCTGGAAGACCATCAAGTACACCCTTTTCAAGGCACTCCTCCTTTTTCTCTCCATAGTATTCGTGTTCAGCCGCTGGTCTAGATCTGCAGCAGACAGAGCATCAAGCTTTTCCCCTCCTGCCCCACAGAAGTGCTAGAACAGTGGCAAGAAAATTGTGTTGTAGCAACCGGTATTACCTCAGTGATATTTCCAGCCCTTAAGAAGCAAAGGCAGAAGCAAAGCAAACTAATCTTCTGAACAAGTTGAGAAAACCATTGGAACACTGGTGTGCAGCTGTCAAGCCTTTCATGTGCACACGTAATACACCAACAGACACCACCGTTTGACTTAAAAACTTTCATTGCAACATCCTTTATGATGCTTAATTCTTCCTCTGACCCCAGTCAGGTCTAGATGTTTTATGAGTCGTTTGGCAGACATCAACAGTCTTTGGAGCCTTTTTTTTTTTTCACTCTAAACCAGATTTTTGTCAATAGAAAGCAGAGCCATGTTTACTTCAGGCATTAGTTTAATTTTGTCAGTTCTCATTTGTCCAGAACCCAGATGTTACAAAAAGAACACAACACTTGATTTTTTTACATAGTGATGTTTCTTTATTTCAGAGGGAAGGAAAAAAATTAGAACTTTTTGGCTCTGAGCCTTTGTCAGAAAAGGGCAACCCAAGGGAATCATTAACTGTGGGGTAATCTCTTTGCTCATGGATGTAATATTAATGTAGTTTCTATAGTCTACCTATTAAATGAATTGGAATGAAGGATTTTATCAGACCAAGCTACTGTGAATAAAATAAATCTTATATAAAATTCACTAATTAAGTATATTACCACCAATAATGTTGCAGTGAGCACATTAGTGGAAGCTGACTTTCAGGATGGATATATTTTATTGAGGAAATTATACTAGTAGGTTTGAATTTGGAGAACTAGATTATTTTTTTTCTCCTTCAGGTAAAGATGATTTCTTGGTAAAACCTTATATAAAATATGTAGAAGTACATTAAGGTAAGCAACACTAGACTTTTAATTATTGATATAATTTACTGAAAATTTGGTATGTTACCAAACTTCTGTTACTTCTCTGAGAACTATCACATTTTTCATATGTTAATATCCTCTTTTATTAATACCAAAGGAGACTAAGTGCAAACAGTAATTTCACAGACATTTATACTCATCCGAAATCATTTGAAAATGACATTTATTAATAAACTCTTACAACCATTTTAGTAATATGCTTGATAATCAGATCCAATATGTCTCATTACTTCCTCTTACAAATTGGTTTTAAAAAATAATGCACTTTCATAGAATGTTTGCTTATTTTTGTACAGTTGTTTAAAAGAGTCTATAAAGCTGTTTTAAAAGGAGAACATGCATGCACACCATGCTCAAATAGTTGTGCTTGTATTTCTTGGATCAAGACATTACAGTAGGCATGAGTTCGAGCTTCATTAGAGGGCAACTTTAACAACTTCACATGTAAACTCCATTCTCCGTAAGATATCACAGGATATGTAACCTTCACATATATTGCCTGTTTCCCTACTTTTCTTCAGTACATACAAATACTGGTGCCCAATTTTTTCCCATCAATTTGATCATGAAGCTCCTTTCCTGAATCCCTCTTCTGTCTTGTCCATTTGTTAGTATATGACATATAAAGTCATATACCACATTTAAGCTCAGCAAACTTCATGTTGCCTGCTGCATTGACATTTCTTTCACATGCTCTCACATTAAATCTTGCTTTTTTGCAGCACTCTGGGACAAATGTCTTGTCCCTATAAAAATGTGCCAGTAGTGAACAAGGTGGATTGTACCTAAGACTGCATCAAAGTTACCTTTTTCTTTATTACCTCTCCCTGTATTGGAATAGTGTTTGAAATGGATTTTGCACATAGGGGTCACAAATGGATAAATATCTCTGGTAACAGTGATGGACCATATTTAAGGTGACTATTGGTGCAGAGCTATAGGTGCAGTAGTACCTCTGAGGTGTGGAAACGGATTGGGGCAGGGGTTATAAGTAACTCCACAGTAGGATCTCTCAGCTGTTGGGGATTTATTTCTTAATGAGGCCAAGCTGAAAGGAGAGATCTGCTGCTTTCACTCTGGTGTTCAGAGTGAGAGTAATGAAGCCATTGTCTCTCTGTTTCTGGCCACCACTGCCTGCCTCCTTACATCTCCTGGTTCTAGGAGCTGATGGGGACCCTGGCTGGAAGACAGAGGTAGCTGGTAGGGCTCAGTGGCAGGTATGAGCTGCTTATAATGGGGGGAATTCATGTCTGTCAACAACAGAAATAAGCTCCAGAGGGGCAAACCATACAGCAAAGCACAACCCAGGCAGGCAAATCAGTTGGTACGCAAGATCCAGGCCAAATTGGCAAGGAAACAAAGGAGAACTGAAAGTCAGAACAAGCAGCAGGATAAGTGCCCTGCTCAAGAGACCTTACAAAATAAAAGCATAGAGTAGTTTTTGACATTTATTAAAACCATGGTTTCACTCTCTGGAGGTTACACTGGATGATTTTATCTTAAAAATTTATGGCATTAAAAATCTATGGAAAATTAGGTATGCTCCCCAAATATACATAGAAATGGACATGAACACTGGGTGCCCTCAATATACAAAGCATAATTAAAATATTATTAAGCAATAAAACTTAACACAGAGGACATTGGTAATGCATCCCACTGATTCCTTGGAGGAAGTAATCTGATGTAGATACATGCCAAATCCAAAGTGAATTAGGTGGCTTGTGTGCACAACTGAGTCAGTTGCCTGCTGTTTTTTTCTTCTTCCTTTCCTGTATTTGGACTGTAAATGCTTGGAAGCAGGGATTTTCCTTCTGAGGTGTTTGAAGAGGATGTTGTATGATAGTGGGAACTAACAAGTGATATCCTAAATACTGGTGATTGGCCATATTGATACCGCCTATTCTATGTGCCTGTTTGACATGCATTTCATTCTGTGACCAGAATCAGTGCTCTTACCCAGATGTGATAATAATTTTCTCTAATCTCTTTGCCATAACACTTAAAATGAGGGTAAATCCACAGACTCAAAGGTCCCAGTCCAGATGCTCAAACATAGATGCTAGCTAGTGTTAACTGAGATTCCCAGGAGTATCCAAGTCATCCATGTACGGCTGGCAGGTAATTCTAACTTTGTACTTTTGTAAGCTTTTGTGTTGCTAGAATAAACCTTGTTTTCTTTTAGTTAACAAAAAAACTTTAACTTGATTCAACCTGCAACTATTTGTTTGGTATCACCAAGTATGTGACAAAAGAGGTATTCCCATTTACTCCCACTGTCCTGTGTTTTTTCTGGTTACACCACAGTGAAGAGGCAACTCAAACTTGGGAAATATCCATGTTTGCATATACTTCCTCCATCTTCCCTTTCTTTTTCACCTAAAGATGATTGATTTATTCAGCCTTTCTTTAGATCTTAATTTTCCTATGTGTTTTATCATCCTTGTTCTCAGCTGGATTCTTGCCTTTTGTCTACATCTGTGTTTAAGGGTTGAGACCAAAACTAAGCACAGACTTCCTCTAAGACTTCATCTGCAATGCAAAATAGTTATCTTCCTATCCTATATATGACAGTCCTGTTAACACATCTAAGAAGACATTTGCCTCTTTTTCAGCAGTTAACTGCCATCCCAGTTCTATTTCTGCAGTGCTGCTGCCTGACTAGATATTCCCCATGCTGTTTGTGTGCTCTTGAGCTCTTTTTTGTTGGAGATTTTTAATCAACTCCATCATGTTGATTTGGGCCAAAATATATTTTTAATATAGCAGGAACATTTTGAATTCTGATCTCATACAATTAGATCCTGTCTCCCTTCTCGCTTACAAAAGTACGAAGTTTAATGTCATGAACAAAATGTACAACTGTAGTTTCACTTCTATCATCCAAGTCATTAATCCAAATCCTGTTCTGTACAGACTTCTGCAGGATCCTTTTTGAAATGCTCTCCTCACAATGTAGTTCATAATTATTTTGAGCAAATTTTTCCAACTCTCACACACAAGTGTAAGTGATTTCATTCATCTATTTCTCCAATTTACTCATGCAAGTCCTACATAAGAGTGTTCAGACTGAAACAAAGTTAAATTATGTCACGTACTTATAACCTATCATTATATCATACACTATTTTTTTCTCTTTTTTAATTAAAAACAAAGTTAGAATGGCTTGCTATTGAAGACAACCAGACTTGTCTATATTTCCCTAACTTTTACCCTCAGCTTAGTTCTAAATGAGCATAGCTACATTGCCATTTCAGTTCAAATCGAAGGTATGTTTCTGAAGTACACCTTGTGGTCCTCATGCTTTTAGTTCACACTGAGTTCCTTGTATTCCTTCTGGATTAAACTAAACTGGAAAACACTCATTAAAAGCCCACTGTATGTGCTGCATGAGACCAAACGAAAGCCAATTTGAAGAAAAGCATTGTGTGGACTTGGGGTTTTCCACAACAGCTCTGCCTCTACATAACCACTCCTACTGTGTTGCACTACTTGCTGATTTAGACATAGCCTATGTGCCCTTCTTCCAGTCTCACTTAGCTTACATTAATTCAAATTACATTAATAACGAAAGTGTTAGTTTAGCTGCTGCTTCAGGTAACATCCTATGAATTTGAGGGTGTATTTCATCAGGTTCTGCTGACATGTTATGCTAAGTCCTTTTAATTTAGTTTTGTTAATTTGGAAGCAGGGGGAAAAAAAGTATAATGTACTTTGTCTGTACCTTCTGTTACTTGCTTTCCTTCCCTCTTCAATACTGAACTGATACTTTCTCTTGCTTTCCCTCTATTCCCTCCTAATGGATTTCTAGAACCTTGTCTGGTTGCCTTTCATGTCCCTTGCTAGTTCTAAATCACTTTTGCATTCTAGCCTTCCTGACTTCATCCCTTCATGCTCATGCTGTTATCCTCCACGCGCATCCTTATTCAGCTGTGCTTATTTCCATTTTTAATATATCTCCTTTTTTTTCATTCTTTAGTCCTTAAAGAGTTCCTGATTCAGCCACATGGTCTCTTGCTATGCTTCCGAGCTCTCCTTTGCATCAGAATACTTTGCTTTGTGCCTTTAATACAGTCTCTTTCAATAACTGCCAGGTCTCCTGAATTCCTTGTCCTTTATATTATCTTCCCAAGGGACTCTACTTACCAGTTCCCTCAGCTGTTGAAGAGTGCTTTGTTGAAGTCCATTATGCCTACTCTGCTGTTCTCACTCCTCCCTGTTCTCAGTGTGATGAACTTGCAATCCCTTTCACCCAAAGTTATATTCCACCATCAGATTTTCAATGAGCTTCCCCTTGTTAATCGGGCTCCTACCGAAAAGAGCCATTCTTTGTACAGCTTTATCTACAACGCCAAATATCGGACAAGGTGATGTAATGAGCAGTAGGCTCCACTACAAAGAGGAATGTGAGAATAGACTATGTGCAACCCAAATCAATCCATTTTATTCAGCATTGGTAGCTCATCAGCTGCAGTATGGTGGTCACTGCACTTCCATGAAAATGTACAACATTTTGAAGGAGTTGAAAGCACAAAGGTGATCGGAGTGTGAGAAAACAGGTACTAAAAGAAAAGGTAGACATAATCAGGTTGTTCAGTCTAAAGAAGTCCTGAGAGGCAGTGGGATGACTTTTTTTTTAATGATGTATTTTTTAAAGAAGTAAAATTATCTGAAAGAGAAAAAAAAAACCTGTTCTCCACATCCATAGTGGTTAGTGGAAAAAGGAATGGGTTTAATTTGTTACCATAAGGTTCAAGTTAGTCTATAGTCACTTTCTAACAATGATGATAATAAACAGTAGAATAGATAACCTAGAGGAGAATGGATTTAAGAACTAGCTATGCAATTATCTGTCAGGATACTATAACCACAGTAATCCACTGAAGTCTCCCACCAACAATCAGATCAACCTCACAGCCACACAAAATAGTAGCAGCATCAAACTTCATGCATATATGAAGAGCTCACAGAACAAGGACTAAAAGGAAGCACACTATGAACAGACAAAAAAAATGGAATGTCTGATATCCTTGTCACATTTTAAACAGCAAGCAAATAATGAGTTCCAATTTTATCCATCAAGCATATTCATTATTACATTTGCCAGTATCATACTGTAGTACAAAATAGATGAGAGTCCCCCTCACACACAAACTTTCATTCCCTTAAAAAAAAAAAAACATTTTAAGTAACCTCTGCATAACATTCTGTACATAAACATTGCAAGCTATTTTCAGGGACTTAAGAGTAAGGCTGTGTTCAGGGTTGCAGAACAGAAGAGCATGAACGTCTTTGCTTACTGCTTTCCTGGTGAGGAGCAGACTTCATTACAGTCCTTGTACTCTTCTTGGTGGGTAATATTTCCATCAGCCTCTATAGTGCACCTGAGCTGAAGTCCTGGGACACCGTGGAGACCAGAGTAATTTTAAGACATATCATCAAAATTTTCTCTTTCAGGCTGCCTGTAAAGAAACACCTGTCCTTCTACTAGGCAGGATAGTTGAAGTACAGAGTGATGAACCTATCCCAACAGTATACAAATGCACTCATGAGACACCCTAAAGGACAGGGTAAACTGAAAGTTCCCCACTACAGTCTGCCAGCTGGATTGCTAAAGAGTTGCCACAAACCACACTCCTGTAAGCCAAGTACAGAGGAAGGGAAGCTATTTGACCTGACCAATTCAAGGTCAGGTTGGACTGCGCTCCGAGCAGCCTGATCTGGTTGAAGATGTCCCTGCTTGTGGCAGGAGGATTGGACTAGTTGACCTTTAAAGGTCCCTTCCAACCCTATAATTCTATGATTCTGTGATTTGACTTCACGGTGGCTCCTTCAGAAATGCTGCTAGGACCTTTACTGGTGTAGTTATTTCACAGAAAGCAAGGTAGGTTCTCAGGCTCCAGACGGGTCTTCTGAGGCCAGGAGAGCCACCTGCATTTGGAGTGGAGTACATGTTGCATCCCATGTCAGTGCATGCATTAGCTGCATTCCCCAGGAACTCCAGGAGGCAGAGTGCATGCCTGAGACACAACCCTTCCTGGAGATCCCGCCGATGTGATGTGTCTCTGCATTATCCCCAGTGTGGAGCCATGCCTTCAAGGCACAATTGAGTCCTTAGTGTTTTGTCCAAGCTATTGCTTCAGAGCTTGAATTTATGATATGAACAGAGATAGTATAGCTCTTAACCAAAGTTAATCATCAAATATTTATGTACATTAAATACTACAGTTGTTCATAGTCAGAGATAAAAATACTGCTTTTTAGGCAAGGCCACCATTTACTGTATGGGTTTCAGTCTTCGATAAATTCCCTAATTCTTCAGTTCTTATCACAAAAATACTCTCCTATGACTCCTCTTATATTAGAAAAAATTATCCACGGGTGCTTCTCCAGGCTTTGTCTGCTGACTTTCTGCTCAGTCCATCTCATCCCTTTCCTTTTCTCTCTATGGTGGAGAGTTCCTTTTCTCTCTATGGTGAAGAGCATTTCCCTCACAGCTACTACTTTTCAGATGCTCATATGGTATGGAAAACTTTGTCTGCTTCTTTAAAAATGTAGGGGGGAGAGGGTAACTTTTAGGGACATTTTCTTTTAAATGGATCATCTGAAGATCTGATTTAATGCACTCATAACTCAGGAGTTATGATTTCCGGTAGGGATGGCTGGACCTTGCTGAAATGGATTTGCCTCTGCCCCACAAAAAGGACAGAGAAGAGAAATGTGTATCCATGGCCTCTAGCTTTTGCACACATAGGCTTTGCACAATCATGGAGGATTCTTCCCCTGGTATTCACTTAATTGACCTGCTTAAGTCATGGCTCCTCAAGCAATTGGTCTCACCTAACAGCTCCCCCACAAAAAGGAGGAGATGCTCCCAGTCACCCCTTCCTGTTCCTACCTTTCTTCTCCCCTGGTAACAACTACATGCTCCTTCTCTCTCCTTTTCACTGAACCTGGCACCTGTCAGACTGATTCAGATTGGTGACCTACCACAAACTAACTACTTGTTAGCTTTGTTGTGTTATGATGGGATAGTTTTCAGAGGGGTTAATGAGATTAGTCAGCTCACCGAAGACCCAGTGAACACCTGGTAAGATGAGCAGCAGTATTGCATAGGTAGGAGCAGAAAGAAGAACAGGACTTATTAGCAGTAGGGAGCCTAGCCCATGACACACTCCAACACCCCACAGAAACACAGCTTAAGCAGTAAAAACTCAAGTGAAAGGTGCTTCCAACAACAGAAAACCAGAAAAGAAAGCTGAACCTGACAGAAAATCTCCTTGGATTTAGTACTCTGTACCTTGTTAATAAGTAATAACTTAGTTATTGACTGCTTATATTTACAGTATAGAGACCAAGACATAAGAAAAGGCTTGATAGCCCTATGACAAGAAACACTATGATCACAGGAACACAATGCTGAACTAAACTAATTAGCCCTGCAGAGAGGGAAGGCTTCTTGTTTAAAGTGCCATAGTGCTCTAATATGGATATATTGTTTCCAGGACCAAAGCTTGTATTTGTTCTGCATGATACTGCATCGTTCAGCAGTAACAGCTGCTATTAGTGGTAGTCAGATAAATCTGATTGCCTAGTACAGATATGTCTCAAGAAATGTCAAGGTTTGTTTGGGTCTTTCTGATATTAGACAATATCAAGACCTATTTGCATAACATTGTCTCAAGAAAAATAACAGTCAGTCAGTATTCTAACAAAATCAAATCTTTCATAATGTGCCTAACATTCAAACTGAGTGTGCTGCAAGTATAGAAAAGGCAATTTTTCAAGCATGTTTTTATTTAATATTATCTGTATTTCATGGCTACAAATGGTGCTGACTATAACCCTAAATCTGCACACCTACCAGAGGAAACATTCAGGTCAACAAACACTCTAAAATACCTTTGGGGTGGGGGGACATCTAGAGTCATCACATACCCACTGTTTTGGATGATAAAATACCCAAAATAAGATATTACATTTTACAAGAAACCAGCTACAAAATTGTAAAGTATTTTGTACACACATTAATATACATTTCCCCTTACATGTTTGAAGTAGCTGCCAAGTCAAATTATCACCCTCTGGTTTCAAACGTTGTTATACCCTCTTCAAAATTTGATACACAGTAAATGCAGGTTATGCTTTTATGTACAGACCAGGCCTAAGGTAAAAAACTGAATTTAGAAAAGCAGATTCTCCATCATCATAAAATATGAGGTTGGAAGGGACCTCAAAGATCACCCGGTCCAACCTTTCTTGGCAAAAGCACGGTCTAGACACGGTGGCCCAGCACCCAGTCCAGCTGAATCTTAAAAGTGTCCAATGTTGGGGAATCCACAACTTCCCTGGGGAGATTTTCCAATGCCTGATTGTTCTCATTGTGAAAATTTTTCCTCTTGTGTCCGATCAGAATCTCCCCAGAAGTAACTTGTACTCATTACCCCTTGTCTTTGCCATGTGGCTCCTTGTAAAAAGGGAGTTTCCATCTTCTTCATAGCCACCCTTTAAATACTGGAACATTTATCATTAAACACAGGTGATGAAACAGAAAAAAAAATAAAATACTTGGAGCTAAGTTGCCTTTTCTTGAGCAAACGCCTAAGGGAAAACTCCATATTCTATGGTTCTTTTCTGCCTTTTCACCACTGGAGTATCATAAAAAGGATTAAAGTGGGTTGGAGCTAAAACCTCTTTCTTTCTTAGAGTAAAGCTTGTTTTACAACAAATGTTCTTAACAGGACATTCTTAATCATCTAGTCAACAACTGCCACCCTTTTAGAGCAGCAGTGGGATAGAATAAGGCCAAAGAATAAGTGGCAGTACATCACATCAAGAGCAATAAATAGGAAGCTGAAGAACCGACATAATGAATACACACTTTTTAAAGGGTACGGGAAGGGAGGGATGAAACTGGGTTTCTATGGTCACAGGTAAAGCATCTGGAACTGAGAACCAACATCACACTGGAAGTATTATGTCATCTTAGCTATCCCAGACATCCCAAGAGAGTTGACCAATGCCCTTACTCTTATTCTGGGAGCATCAGATCTGTTTGGCAAAATCCCCTTAAATGGGGAGGTTCATGATAGTGGATGTTTAAAATTTTTTGTCTGTAGGCGCTCTTTTCAAATACCTATTTGGGGGATTCTCTCTGCATTTGAGTTATTTCATAGCTCAGTGCAGAGACTTCTAAATGCCGCTGACATTAACAAGTTGTACAAAGATCATCTCAGTTGGGTGCCACAGATTGAGAACGTGACGGCTTGTATGAGTTGCACAAACTGTCAGGGATAAGAAATGGAAAGTGTATAAAGCCAAGTGTCATTTCCATAAGAACTCTCATGTTTGAGGAATAATCTATCAGAAAGTAGTGTCAGGACAGATCGGACAAAATGCAAATCATTCTACAAAGGACTGGTTCAAAAACAGAAATGAAGCAAAATAGAACTGGAAAGATTTTGAGGGGCAAGGTAATTTTTTCAGTCAAAACACCATTAACAAAATTCATATTAAAAAATTTTAGAGTTGGCTGGAGAACTAAATTGGGCAGAGCTGCTGACATAGAAAAGGTTATTTACATTGAAGCTGCCTAAGAAATCATAAGTTTCCAGGCACTGGAAAAATTTTCTATAGCTACTAGAAAAGGAAACTGTAAGCTCTATTCTTATAAAGGACAACTCTGAGCAGTGACCTGAAACATATTCAGATCAAATGCACTATTCTGATTGTACCCATCGAGGATTAGCTTTACTCGAATCAGGCTATGAAGATTTTCAGTTATTTTTATTAAATACCTCAAGGGCTGAAACTGGTCACAAACTCTTGCTAACCATTCCAAGCAGGGTCTGCAGCAGGAATAATTTTACATTCTAATTTTATCACTAACATTCAAAAAGCAAGTCTTTTTCCTTTTTTTTTTCCCTTGTTTTTTGCAGTCAATTTATTCAGAAGAGCATGGCAGACTCAGCATTAGAGGTGGTGAAACTGAAAGCAGTATTGACCATCAGTGTAGAGCCTTTTGCAACTGTATGACTTTGCAGGGCGGCATAGGTACAGAAACGGATCTTGTAATCTGTGGTCCGTATTACAGTTTCAAAAGTGGAAAAATTAAACTGTGACTAAGCAGCACATATATTATGGACAAAAGATAGGTCAGTGTCCTCAAAATTGGGTGTACTGTGTTCTCATTTATAAAGACAATAACGATACTTAAATCTAGTCACAAAGGACACATGAGAACATGAAAGAATGGTAGAGAGAGTAAGAGAGAGATTCACAAAGGTATTTAGATGACACTTTAGTGTCTAACTACTATTTCATGCATCTAAATCCAAAAGTTATTTCTTTAGGATCTCTGTTTAAAATCTAGTTGATCCTGAAAGCCCCTCCTACCCATCATGCAAATTATTCTATGATTCTGTGCTTCCAATTGCTGGCATTCAAGATTGCCCAAGAACACTAACTTCCTTCTCTTTCCCATTTGCCCCAGTGCTGAGCAGTATTAATTTCATAACCCAAACATATTTAAAAGTTTACGCTCCCTACAAAATACAGGTGGAAGAATGAGTAATGGTGATTCTTGGTAGAGTGGTTGCCCACGATTTGCAAGACTGAGGTTCAGTCCTTCTTTTGCTTAAAGGAATTTGAATCCTTCAAAATGAAGGAACTTCATTTTGAACTTCAGGGAGGGTACCACAATCCTATGACTACTGGGTAGCATGACCTCTCTTTTCTGAAGCTGTGTAAGCCGGTATGCAAAGATTTCAGCTAGAAACTCACTGTCATCTGCTATTTCAGCCTGGGAGGGGAAGTCTAGAGGCACCTGGGAATGTAAAATCTTTGCACTGAAACTTGTTAAAATAATATTTCAATTTTTCCTATTCACTGCCAGTAGAGGATATCACACTGAGAAAAATTAATTTCATGCAAGTTCCCAAGGTGGACCTTTCATAGACCTCACATGAGTCTGCCATGCTCTTCCGAATAAATTGACCACTGCATTGATTTAACAGCAATGACAAATAGTGCTTTTTTTTTTTTTAAGATGCTTAGATAGTATAACAGGCAATTTGTATATATTGAGTATGTACATAAATATATAGTATTTCAATGTTGCAGAATGGTCCTGACTGAATTCTAACTTAAGTACATCTACTCTATCTACCAACAACTCTCCTGCAATCTCAGCTCCGTGTTCTGATTGATCTATTAATATTTTTGCTCATTGTTACATCCTGGTTTCTGCTGCATTCTGCCACAGGGCTGATGACCATGGAGGTTGCTACTGAGGCTCTGTCTCTTCTGCAATTTCGCAATCGTTCCTCCTTTTTGTGTCGCTAGTGAAGCAAATTGGAACGGTAACGTTTTGATGCCGGTATTCTCTATGATGCTCAACTTCTCCCTTGACCACATCAGTCTTGAACAGTTTACAAGCAAAGCCAACCATGGACACTAGAGACTCAGAAAGTAATTTTTCTTAAGGTTCCACTGCTAAGTGTAGTAGGTGCAGGTCACTTTAAAAAAAAAAAAACCAAAACCTGGGATGACTTTTTAGAACTCAGATTTGTGTCTATCAGCACTTCAGAATGTTAACAAGATGGTGGAGTTCCCAGGAGAACCTGACTTCTCAGACCTGTCAGATTGTCCTTTATTCGTTTGGACTCTGATGAATATGAGGCCAGTGTGACTCCCAGCACACTAGTCTAGCGGTTAAAACACTTAACTAGGCTAGCGGTTAAAACACTTAACTAGGCTATATAATAATCCTGATCTTGAAGTACCCACCCAGGGGTGAAGCAGCCAGGTTCTATGTGCACGTCAGCCTGCAGTATTGCCCTGAGGTGATCCTCCACTCCGTAGGTATATATTCAGTATGCGTGTTCACACCTTTCCTTCTCAAGTTGATCAGAACAACACAATTAGGGCACGCATACCTATAAATCCCTACCCTCAGATTGAGAGCACTGTGGAATACATGGTCATCTTCTTCAAATTCAGGTGGTGGCCAGCCACAAATGGTGTTCCCCAGTACTGGGGCCAGTGCTGTTTAATATCTTTATCAATGATCTGGATGAGGGGATCGAGTGCCCCCTCAGTAAGTTTGCAGATGACACCAAGATGGGTGGGCGTGTTGATCTGCTGGTGGGTAGGAAGGCTCTGCAGGGAATCTGGACAGGCTGGATCAATGGGCCAAGGTCAACTGTGTGAGGCTCAACAAAGCCAAGTGCCAGGTCCTGCACTTGGATCACAACAACCCCATGCAACATTATAGGCTTGGGGAAGAATGGCTGGAAAGCTGGTGGTGCTTAGGGACATGGCTTAACAGTGGACTTGGCAATGTTATGTTGACAGTTGGACTTGATGATCTTAAAGGTCTTTTCCAACCTAAATGATTCTATGATTTACTGAACACCCTCCATGCCATAAACAAAAGCTGTGAAGATGCTCTTTGATAAAATATCAGGACGTTTTCTATCAAGTTACCTTTCCGTTACATTATGCCCTGTGATTTATATTGCTAGCTCTGCTGAATTGTCAACATTGCCATAGAGGAATATCTGAAACATGCAATTCATAACTGAAGCTGTGGATGCATGTTATTGTACCTAGGAAGCACTCTTTCCTCGTTCAGTTGTTGTATATATAGTGTTAGTTAAGAGATGATCTAAACATTTTTGAGGGAACTGTTATGAGTTATTTCATTAGAAAATTTCTTTTACGATCCACAAATTTCTGAATAGATCAAAACCACAATGGAGTTTTGAATATTGTTATACCTATTTCAGATGATAATATTATGCTTTTTATAAATAAAACATTTTGGCTTTATCAAAGTAATTATTTGTAATAGGATTATTTGAAGTTACTGAATAAAAAATGTTTCAGGTTTTCTATGACAAGAAATAATTTGAGATTTCAGCATTTCACACATTTTAAAGGCAAGCACATTCTGAAATGAGAAAATTCCTGTGAAATGGAAACTTCATTTCCAACCAGTTCTCGTAATTGACTTTTTTTAGTACTAAAGAATGTAGTTGTGTTTTTCCAGTGAACTTCTAATGTCTGATTCCAAACACACAGCTGATAGCTGTGATTTTCTCATAAACATTTGCTCCTATTTTCTTACCGTTTTCTTTCCATACCTTTTCTTCACCACTCTGACTTGTGTAGTTATTTGACAAACTATATGTTAAAGCATATATTTTAACTCAAGAAAAAAGGTGTCTTGGCATGTCAAGTCAAGAGCACCAAGTGCTCTTGGATATTTAACAGCAGAGATACCTAAGTGAAGGTAGCAAAAAAGGACAGCACCGCTTGCATTACAGCTATTGTTAATTACTTCGGAAGACTGAGGACAGCTGCTGGCAGGTCCCAACAAAGTCCCTGAATAGTCACAAATTGGTCTGAATTGTCAATACTGATTTATATACCTGCAAAGGAAGTATTGTGTCCTAAGGTAGGGGTCTGCAAAGATTACTACTTATCAGCCAGCTGAGAAGCCTCTTCGGTCTTGATTATGATCTAACATGCAATCTTCCAGAAAATTTATTCTGGATGAGGCAGTAGCTTGTGTAGTGTCCTCAGGAGATAAGTCATCATAGAGGTAAAGATATGCACTTCTACCCCTCCTCTAGCTGGCTCTGTAGCCTTGCCATTCTCACAGCATATGACAGCATCTTGAAACCTTGCCTCGCGATGGAATTAAGTGAATAACTTTTCCTTTTTCATTACCTATTTTTATATCCCTTCCCCCAGTCTTACATTGGATGAACTGATGCACTTTGGTATGATGAAAATATAATAGGAGTGTGTGATTAGATAAATGAGATTTTTCACTTCAGTTGATGAGACTTTGGGTCTCACTGTTCTTTATTGTATATTTTATACTCAGAGTAGCAAAACAGAGTTCCTCACAAATGAAATGAGAAAATATTTTCTCAGCCTTCCCTCTCAATAATTTTTTTAAACATCTTTGCAGACTGTCATAAATAATTATTTGGTTGGATTAAATGTGACAAAAACAGTTATCTCATGACATTCATGATACCTAATATTCATGCTGTACAGACTGAAAAAAAATAATTTTCCCTTCCAAATTTTAAAAAATAAACTGTTTCTCACTTGTAAGAAGTAATTAGGATTCCCATTAATTGTAGATTTTTTTGTTTCACTGCAGCTCTGCATTGGAAAGGAGCAAAATCAATTTTGTGATGTAATTGCATTCAGAGGGAGAAAGAGAACAAAAGAGTCGGATTACTAATATACAGGAAATATACGTATGTGTATTCCTTCTTACCATAAATACTGACATTTTATTTATTTGAATTAATCAATGCATAGGAAGCCTACCAAGACTCATTAAAGCACTACACAGTAAAGACAAACCAACAACAGAAAGATTTTTTTTAAATCAAATATCAAATTAAATACTTAGCTAAACAGCACAGAAATAACCATCCTACTCAGAAAGAAATCAATTTCCAGTTAGTCAAGGAGAATGAAAAAAATAATAGGGTGACAAACAAAATCAAGAGGACGATGCAGTGAGCAAGGAAAGAGGGTTCCCTTCAAATAAACAGTACTCCCCAAGCCATGGGGATAGATGCAATCAGAGATACACTATCACTTCAATATTTTTGAATCTACTACATGTGTGAAACCAAGGGAAATAAAGTGAATTGGTTGTGTTCATTTTCCTTCTAATTTGAGTGTTTTCTTGAAAGCTTTGGGTTTTGTTCCTCAGTATAAGCGAAGTATGTACTAAATTAAACACTGTATAAACTTGTGCATGTTTTCTTTCGGGTATAAATATGTTACAGGAAAGGAAAGCAAGACAGTGTCTTCTACTCAAAAACTTGCAAATATAACATAGCTTTACACACTGGTTTGTTAACACGTCACATTGATCCACCTGTTAGGTGTCAGGATGACAATGTCTCTGGCATTGAATCTAGTGGATGTGGTCTCAGTACCAGCTGTGCCAGGAGGATGGTGAATGAGCGTTAAGGAAAGTTGCAGGCAGTGAGATGATCTGCAACAGAACTAAACTTGCATGTGGTCTCTGTTGTGTTTGATAACAAAGGAGAAACAGAAAAAGGGCTCTGTAGGCTCCTAGAAAAGAAAGTAGCCGACAAGGGTGCTGAATCTTGAAGTCCAGTGCAAACACATTTGGGTCAGGAAAAGTATAAAGAAAAAAAGAGAGAGAGAGAGGAAAGACCTGAAGATCTAGATCCACAGGTTTCTGTTTTCTTGAGACCATGGAAAACAACAGTAGTCCCTAATTTCCCCCTCTAGTTCCATTTCTCCTTACAGTATTCATATAGTCATGCAGCAACTCATGTAAGCGTGCACACAAATAACAAGTATATATTGAAATCACATCTCTTTTTATTCCACCCTGAATTTGCTTTTCTTCCTTCCGTTTACAGATAGAATAAAGACAGGACAGTACTGTGACAGTGCATAACTTAATACTCCACAAATTCTACTGCCTAGCTCCTTTTATAGTTTCATTTTCTCTGTGATGATGAACTACAAGACTTGGTTTTGACTTTCAAAACTAAGAGCTTCATTAACATAGGCTGTGATTCTTCCCACATCTTATAAATTAAGTAAATTGCTGTTAATTTCATGGCTGTTTTTCATTAATTCTGAGTATAACTTGGCAGGGTGAATTCTGAAAAGATTCAAAGTTGGTGGAGGGGATAATGATGGCTCTTCAGCAAGTGTTCCTCTTTTCTCCAAACCAGTGACTTTAAAGGTACCTAGAAGCAGTGAATGGCTGGCAGAAGCCATTGTGTCCTGGACACTTTTTTATTAAAAATGCCCTGTAAAACTACAGTTGTCTATACCTCCTCCCTTATATAAACCAGTTTCTTGGCATAAAAACTGTCTGGAATTTTTCAGTCTTTCGGGAGTGTCTCCAGAGTATCAGGAGCTCTGACTAAGCAATAGCGACTAATGCCTGAAAGTGCTATTAAGCAAATTAGCAGAAGAAAAATAAATTCCATGTAGTCCAGAAGATGGACCCTTAGTAGACCTCACTTATTATTGTTCAGATTTAACAGCAATGACAAATAGTGCTTTTTTTTTTTTTTAAGATGCTTAGATAGTATAACAGGCAATTTGTATATATTGAGTATGTACATAAATATATAGTATTTCAATGTTCCAGAATGGTCCTGACTGAATTCTAACTTAAGTACATCTACTCTATCTACCAACAACTCTCCTGCAATCTCAGCTCCGTGTTCTGATTGACCTATTAATATTTTTGCTCATTGTTACATCCTGGTTTCTGCTGCATTCTGCCACAGGGCTGATGACCATGGAGGTTGCTACTGAGGCTCTGTCTCTTCTGCAATTTCGCAATCGTTCCTCCTTTTTGTGTTGCTAGTGAAGCAAATTGGCACGGTAACGTTTTGATGCCGGTATTCTCTATGATGCTCAACTTCTCCCTCGACCACATCAGTCTTGAACAGTTTACAAGCAAAGCCAACCATGGACACTAGTAAGTAGTAATATTTCTTAAGGTTCCACTGATAAGTGTAATATCTGAGGCAAATGGAAAGCTCTAGTGTGCAGGTGGGTAGGAGTTAACAATACCATAAAGGTTATAAGATTAGAATGAAAACGGATCTGGTGGTCAAGATGAAGAAGTATTTGTACTTAAGCTGAAGACTTAGCTGTTCCTGCACTCTTGAAAAATGTAACTGTCATGAATCCAGCAGAATCCACAGTAACTAGGGTAAAGGTAAAGGTGGCAGGGGGAGATCACAACTCAACTGAGGTACTATGCAAATTACCCCCCTACTTTTTCTAGGAACATGTGCACCAATTTGAATATGTGTAACCAATAATATATGGTAATTACTAGCCCATGAATGCAAACTTGTGTGGATTCTCTATTCTTTTTGTTAATCATGTAACGGGATAAATATGTGGTGATTCCTCTGTGGTATGCTAGCTTTGTGGAATACCGCCTAGCACCCATATCTGTGCAAATATGCTATGAATAAAGTGCCTCTACTCTGTGTGTATGTTGGCATGTTGCACACTGGGTATACAATCCCACTTTCGGGACAAGTGTACTAGGTGAGAGTCACTTTTTTTTAAACTGGGATGACTTTTTAGAATTCAGATTTGTGTCTATCAGCACTTCAGAACGTTAACAAGATGGCGGAGTTCCCAAGAGAACCTGACTTCTCAGACCTGTTCAGACTGTCCTTTATTTGTTTGGACTCTGATGAATATGAGGCCAGTGTGACTCCCAGCACACTAGTCTAGCAGTTAAAGCACTTAACCAGGCTATATAATAATCCTGATCTTGAAGTACCCACCCAGGGGTGAAGCAGCCAGGTTCTAGGTGCACCTCAGCCTGCAGTATTGCCCTGAGGTGATCCCCTACTCCGTAGGTGTGTTCACACCTGCACATTTTTTCAAGAGTGCAGGTGTGAACATGTAGTATACGTGCTCACACCTTTCCTTCTCAAGTTGATCAGAACAACAGTGGATTGAGGTCAACTGTATAAGGTTTAATAACACCAAGTGCCAGGTCCTGCACTTGGGTCACAACAACCCTATGCAACGCTACAGGCTTGGGGAGGAGTGACTGGAGAGCTGCCCGGCGAAAAGGGACCTGGGGGTGGTGTTCGACAGCCAGCTGAACATGAGCCAGCAGTGTGCCCAGGTGGCCAAGAAGGCCAACAGCGTCCTGGCTTGTATCATAGAGTCACCAGCAGGAGTAGGGAAGTGATTGTCCCCCTGTACTTGGCACTGGTGAGGCCACACCTCGAATCCTGTGTTCAGTTTTGGGCCCCTCACTACAAGAAAGACATTGAGGTGCTCGAACATGTCCAGAGAAGGGCAATGAAACTGGTGAGGGGTCTGGAGTACAAGTCTTATGAGGAGTGGCTGAGGGAACTGGGGTTGCTCAGTCTGGAGAAGAGGAGGCTGAGGGGAGACCTTATCGCTCTCTACAACTACCTGAAAGGAGGTTGTAGTGAGGTGGATGTTGTCCTCTTTTCCCAAGTAACAAGTGATAGGATGATACGAAACAGCCTCAGGTTGCACTAGGGGAGTTTTAGGTTGGATATTATGAAAAATTCCTTCACTGAAAGCGTTGTCAAACATTGGAACAGGCTGCCCAGGGAAGTGGTCGAGTCACCACCCCTGGAGGTATTTAAAAGACATGTAGATATAGTGCTTAGGGACATGGTTTAGTGGCAGATTTGGTTATCAGTTGGACTCGATGATCTTAAAGGTCTTTTCCAACCTGAATGATTCTATGATTAAGAGCTCTAAACCCCCAGTTTTGTCGCTAATTGAAGTTCTGATACAAAAGTACTTAAGAGAAAGCAGTTCAGATATACTTTTTGCCCCTGTTGCCCCTTTCCTACTCTTTGCCACTGATGTCACAGAAATCAGCATGCATTCTCCCATGAATCCCTAAATAGGCATCTAATTATATTTCTTCAGTCACTCTCCATGCCAGAGTGGGACACCTTACCTAGCCTGCTGACAATCAAGGGTCCTTATTGACTCTCTGTTCTAGTGACACTGCAGAGGATTCGTACCTCTTCTTTTGGTACTTCTCTCTCTCATGGTGTTACACCTTTCAGATCTGGAAAGAATATCTCAGGTAGGATGACTGACAGAAACTGAAACAGAAATGTAGGAACAGAAGTGTTACCTCTAGTGTTTTAAAGTTATTGATGGACTTTTCTTCCATACAATTGTTTTGGCTGCACACATACAGGAAGAGTCTGACATTCATAAATTACTTTAGAGTCACTCCTTTAAAATGAACACCATCATGTCATGGGGTGGGGACCAGCCTTGGCATTGCTAGGTGGGAGACCTGTCTCTGATTGTTTGATTAGAGGAGGATGGTTTAGGGAGGAAAGAGGAATGAGGACAACAGTAACATAGCTATGAGCAAAATCCTTTTATAAGCTCCCCCATGTGTTCCAAGAATCTCCTTAATTTCAATTAAAATGTGGCCTAGCAGCAACCCTGAGTACTTCCCAGTTCAGGGGTTAATTAGAACATGAATCTCAGATGCCAGGGCAGGAGTAGAACACCAGCCAAAAAGGTGCCAGCTGCCCCCTCAGAGTGAGCCACCTGCTTTAGTGCTTCTGACCCATGTCAAGAAACCAGCTTGCTTGCTGGTTTTTCATTACTTCATTTCTCTCTTTTCTTAACATGGTTAAATTTGGAATTACTTAAAATGTCTTTTATACTTTTATTTTTCTGAAAAGAGATAGTGCAGAAAGCTGCAGGCATGTTGGAGCTAAAAAGGTCGTTAACAGCAGAGAAGTACAGAGGCTTTAGGGAGAATTTCTGTACCTCTTGCCCCACCCTATCCATGTGTCATCCTTAGTCTTGCTCTCTTTCAGTCTGGAAGAGCACACACTAGCTTACTGTAGCCTGGTAGTTTTCCTTTCTAGTCCCCTCTCTTTCTCCTTTCTCCTTTCAGTAGATTCAAGGATCAAGGCCTAGGTATTTCTTTTAGGTTGTTGAACTTTACTGAATAAGAACAAAAAATGAACAAAGCCAACACATTTTTCATAAGTGATAGCCAACAGAAAACTTCCTCTGGCTGAAAAGTTCAAAGACTGTGTTTTCAGAGGCAGAGAATCCTAGTTTTCCTATCATGGCTTTCTGGATAAATCTGTTGTACTATTGGGATGGAAAAACTAGCTGTAAATGAGTTTGCAGCCAAATCCCTTATTTAAGGATGATTTTGATGGTTGTTTTGTGCAAGTGAGTCTGGAATGGCTGTAGTTGGACAGAGGGAAAAAAGTAAAGGAAGGAAGAAGAGAGAGAAGGGAAAGAGGGAAGGAATCAAACAGAAAAAGGAACAATAAAGGACTAACAATACGAAGGAAGGAGAGAGACAGAGAAAGAGAAAGGAAGGAGAAAACAAAAATGAAAAAGGAGGTATTTCATGTCTACTTTGACTCATCTTCATGCAAAAATAAATCTAGTCCCTTCTTTTTTCTGAACCACTTCTTCCAGCTTCTTTCTGAGGCAAGAAAAAACAGGTATCTTTCCAGGTAAAGAATTACCTCTAGTTCATACTGTGACATTGAAAAGATGTGTCTGGTTGGTATTTTTAATTTCTTTTTCAATGTGTTCTATAAGCAAGTCAACATTTATTTTGTTTTTCTTTCTCTCACTGCCTAATCACAGCAGTTTTCAACATCCAACAGGGCTTTTCTTGAGCATGTACAGGTAATTCAGGTCCTGAGTCAGCAAGTTCATAGGCTTAACTTAATGCATGTGCTCAGATTCATCCCTTGCAGCAAAACCCTGAAAATCCCTAGGTCATTCGCTACTGAATCAGAGCCACACATGTCCATGAGGTATACCAGAAGTTCAAATTATTCACATTAATGTACACTATTTTGCATTTGTCACCACATAAACATATGCGTTAAAAAAAAAATAAAGAATAAGGAAATCCCCCAGTTTTGTATCAAGTATTCAAATTATCCTGGAGAGATTTATTTAACAGAATATATATTCTAATATTTCTGCTTTTGAAACTGCATGGAAAAAGTGGGGTGTAAAAAATGTCCCTGCTGGTATGGTTCTGCACCTTCTTAAATCTATGATAAAACCTACTCTGACTTCAATAGGAGTTATGGAAGCAACACAAAATGCCTTTGAGAATTTCACCTGAAAGGACAGATCTGCAAGGGATTTTAGTTAAATGTCACAGCACCTATCTGAAAGAATCTGCAGTCCTGACTTAGATGCCTGTTTCCTACAAATCGTACAGAAAGATGGAATCCACAAAGACGTACTGAGCAAGGAAGCAGTTCAGGAAATGTTGAGATTAAGCATATGCCTTAAACCTTCTCCTTACTCTGCAACTTATTTTTGTATTAGAGAAGCCTTCTTCCACTTGGGATTCACGGTTCTAATACCCTGAGTTATAATGTTTTATTTCATAATGAAAGGGGGTTCCTTTTCTAGTTTTTGGATAATAAAGGACCAGAGAAATGTACATCTAGTTTTCTTTGCCACATGGAACTACAATCTCCCACCTCCCAGAGGAGTGCTCATTCTCCCCAGCCGGAGCTTTCCTGGATAATTAAGTAATCACTGCAACAGACAGAAAGTGAGAAGTAGTTGATAGTCGACCCCTCTCCCCCCGCCGAGAAAGAAGAAGCTGGGTTCCAGTTCGTGAACCAGTGTATGTATTTAATACTAAGTAATCATTACAGCAGTGACTGGAATCCAGATCTCCCTTTTTCCCAGGTGACTGCCTTAAGTACCAGACTCTTTCTGTCTTCTGAGAAGCTTGTTCTTTCACTAGCTTAATGAATATTTAATCACTCTCTGTGAAGTGGAACATCACATCTCACAAGGAGAGGCTGTAAGCAGCCAACCCCAGAAAATCTACTAGCCTGATGCTTAGAACATTTTGGTAAGAGATGCAGTTTCAAATCCCTAACAAAGTAGAATGAACTGAATCAGAATTTTCTACCTTAAATGAAAACAAGTTCAAACTTGTTCTACTTTTATGCAACAAACTCTGAAGGACTTGGCATCCCCCATTCATCTACAGGGCCACAGAACCCTGCAAGGTATGTATCAGGAGTTAAACCTATTCATATCATACTGCATATACAACAAATATGTTGGATAAAATAACAACATCCAAAAATCACATAGGCATGTGCTACACATCTAGAGGATCAGGATTTAGGCAATTATCGGATTGTTCAGAAGCAGATTTTAGAATCTTGTATAATTTTAATAATGAAACACTGGCTGCTTGGGCACAGACTCAAGGAAGTATACCATCTCCTAATTCCTTTTTAGGAGGTAGGAAAATTAAGAACATTAATTAGGCAGTCACAGACTGCCTAAATTGGGTGCTTAGGTTTCCTAATTGATTAGTGGAGAGAGCTAGGCACTAAAGAGCAATCCAGAGAGTTTACCTGCTGGGAGCAGACTCACTTAAAGATAGCTGTTATGAAACATTAGCCACAGAATATAGCTGTATCACTGCCTCCCTTTGAAGTTTAGGCATTGACACTAGGAGCCAAATCCAGTTGCCTATACATAGGCATCTAAAGCTGTATGAGATATTGCAGGGTAGCCCTCCAACTGCCCTTTAGCTGACACTCCAGTAGAATGAAGAGCTCGCTTAGATCCTGTGTCACATCCACCAGCTCCACCAACAGATAAACCTGAGGTATATGAAACAGCACTAGGGGCTTATGCATGGACAGCTGAATCAAAACTTGAGTAAAAGATTGAACACCAAACTGTAGCAGTGTAAATTCAGGAGTCTGTATGTATGTGTCTGCCAGTAAATTAGTTCTCTAAGTGGATGGAGATCATGGATATGATCTCTACATGAGACATGGGTGTCCGTTTGGATCTGCATCATATTCAAGAGCCCACATCTTGAATAAACTAGAGTATCTGAGATAGCCCTTGGAGCCAACAAGTGGAGAAGTGAATCTGGCCTTTAGCTAATATAGAGAGCAGAGCCCAGAAAACTATTTAGGTGACCAAATACAGCAAGAATGCAGTGTACTTAGCTGAAGATAACCTCCTGAAAGAGCAGGTTTCATGTTACAGTGATGACTATAATCAGTTACAATGGAATAACATCTCACAACAGAATATTTGTAGGACCAGAAGGAGGGCAGACATAAGGAACTATGACTGAAGCCTGGTGGTTAGGCTTCTCTGCTGGAAGGAAAGAAACTAAGAAAGTAAATTGGCCAATGTTTTTAGGAAAATATGTTTCCATTTTGTTTTAGATAATTATTGTGTGAAATTCATAATCAATACATTTGTCCATCTCTAATGGGAGAGAACACAAGACCTTTAATCCCTGCTGACCTGAGAGTGTCATAAACAGGATATTCTTTGGGGTGGAGGAGATGAGGTTCAGGTCATCTCGAGCTATAACAGGTCCTGAACACAAATCTTGGACAAGCACCCTAATGATAAGGCTTTCTTATAGAAAACAGAAATATCAACTCCAGCTGTGTTTCAGTGAGCATACTTGACACCTGTAAACCAATAAGGCCCTTTGTTTAGGTGGTCCAGCATCAATATGCTGTTGTCTTTGAAGCAGGAGATCTATCTCCTAAATCCTTATTTTGTTGCCCAACTTCCCAATGAAATTCAGAGGATGAATAGGAGTTAGGAACTCAAATATTTTGTGGGCCTTCCAGGATGAAGTGGTAGCTGAGCAGAAGGTTAGATCATTAGGTTTTGGACTTGTATTCCACTCACCTATCTTTAGTGCTACAGCGTAGGTGTTCATGACTAAACTAGTCACTCTAGTGACTAGTCACTGCAATTCCTCTGTCATTGACAAAGGCAACTTCAAGGGTGCAAGTCATCTCTCCATAAAATCAATGTCTAAAGCAGGTCACCTGGGGACTCCTTTTTCTAAATATAGTGTCTAGTGCCATTCCAGGTGACACAAGATACTATGCCTGACCTCATCTGTAATTTGGGAAGTCAAGTATAGAGGCCCTGTTTTGTATCTGCCAGTCCAACATACAATGAATTCCTAATCCAATGAACAGAATCACCTATCTGCACTATTCTGTGCAACACTTCCACAGCGCCACTTGTGAAAGACATTTGAAGTTCTGGAATAATGACATTTCTAGTAGTACCACCTAGCGTTACTAAGGCAGGACCATTCCTATAAAAAATAAAGCCATCTTTATTTCATCACAAGACATTTGACTGTTAAACATTTAAAATCTAGTTCTTCAGTCATTTTGAAATATAATTAGCCTAGAAAGCTCTTTTAAAAGGGAAAAAAATCACCTGTATATTCATTAATACTGAAATGTAAACCATATAAACATATAATTTTACCTTAAGCCAACAACATTGTACTTTTTTCATCTTTGTGTTACATTATTATGGATAAACAACTACTATAAATATTTTACTGCAAACTGGTTATAAAATAATATCTTTTTTAAGTATTTTATTTTCTCATACCTGTAAAAATAAGTAGAAATAAAAATATATATTATACATAAAAATGATACATAAGGGAACCTCAGCATTAAATAGTTCAAAGTTAAGGTTTATATGTTGTATCTTTCTTGTTTGATATGAATGTTCATTATATGAACAAAGCAAGATAAAAGATATCCCCTATTGCTTCTTTCCTTGGTTTTAAGAGCATGGTGTTTATAAATACTGTGATGAGTAAGAACATGTTCTTTTTTCAAAACTTTAACTCCTTTTTAAAGTGTTTGTTTCTGAAGATATTGTCATTGACTTTGTTGTTAAAACTCTTAATGTCCGTTCTATATATATATTAAATATTTTTTTACAAATAGTACGATTTAACCAATAGTCATTATAACTCTTGTTTACAACAGCAATCTGTCAGGGGTTAATAAATGCTCACCTATAACTTCCACCCTCTCCAATCTGTCTGTTCCTCAAGAGTCTGAAAATGTAGCCTTCCCAGCTTCCAACAGGGCTACTGCTGGAAATCTTCTCCAACAAGCAAGCAAATTTTGCTTTTAAATTTTCTCCACTGAAGCTGTTTTGATATTGATCCTCTCCCAAATGAACCTGTTCAAGACCCTGTACTGCTTCTGGCTTCTGGAACCATATGAATGCACATGTATATATATTTGTGTCATCATAGAGTATGATATGTGTTGTACGATATACTCCTGCCTGCATTTTTTATGGTCAGATGACCATTCAAATCACATAAATATTTTACAGGATAGAAAGAATTAATTCTCCCTAGCTGTAATCCTCTAAAAATGAAGAGAAATAAGTACCTCCAAGGATTCATACATCCTACATGAGATACTTGTTCAGGGATAGACTGAATCCCCATGAGGTGTTTATCTCTCTACATTCGCTCCAAAGAGACCTTGAACAACCGGTTCAGGTTCAATGTCTGCTTTTCTGAATGTCTAAAGCCAGATGAAGGGAATCCCACCCTAATTAACCATTCTGGCCCAAAGGAAGATATCGGTATAACTGTGTCTACACAAAACGAATCGATGATATCCATGTACCAAGTGTGGTATAATTTTGGAGGCTAATACTGCCCTCACACCCACAGTCTGTCATTGCTTCCTCACTACCTCTCTGTGAGAGCTACCTATCGCAACTACCTCTCTCAGCTACTTTTGCTTTCCTAAATACATCCATGCTAGGAAATCACCTCTAAATCTCAGGCCCAAAGGTACAGTACCATCCTGTCCAGGACCAGTGTCCTCACCTTGGCAGTGTGAGCACTACATAGCACTTGGCCCTTGATCTTACCTAGGCCTTCTGCTGGATTCATGTAACCCTAAGTCAAGTCCTAGAATGAGAATGGGGAGAGGAAGGGAAGGCAGACTGTGTTTAAAATATCTGAAATAACATGAGGGATGCCTATTGGAGTGATTTTTAAGAGCAGAAGTAAGTAACAAAAATTTAAAAACAGCTAAAGATATAGTCTTACAAAATACATTTTGCTATTGACTACAGGGAGAACTTCCTCTTTTTATCCACCTTTCCCCTGCTCTCCTCTCTCCTCTCCTCTCCTCTCCTCTCCTCTCCTCTCCTCTCCCCTCCTCTCCCCTCCTCTCCCCTCCTCTCCCCTCCTCTCCCCTCCTCTCCCCTCCTCTCCCCTCCTCTCCCCTCCTCTCCCCTCCTCTCCTCTCCTCTCCTCTCCTCTCCTCTCCTCTCCTCTCCTCTCCTCTCCTCTCCTCTCCTCTCCTCTCCTCTCCTCTCCTCTCCTCTCCTCTCCTCTTCTCTCCTCTCCTCTCCTCTCCTCTCCTCTCCTCTCCTCTCCTCTCCTCTCCTCTCCTCTCCTCTCCTCTCCTCTCCTCTCCTCTCCTCTCCTCTCCTCTCCTCTCCTCTCCTCTCCTCTCCTCTCCGCTCTTTCCCCTCCCCCTCAAGGCAAAGAAATCAGGCTGGATCTCTGAAAAGGCAATGAAAATTTCTAGCACATCAAGGCCAACCTACCAAGGTGCTGTTGTTCCTTTCACATGACTGACTATAAAGTCATTCCCATGTTCACACATCTGCAGCCAAAACAAATTCCTGAATGAATAAACTCCATATCTTCCCAAGCTCTTTTGAGACATACCTGAAAACCATATAGAACTGGTCCACAAGGGGTGAGGTGAGGCATAGCTCTCCAAGGCTGGTTAACTAGCTGTGGCTTGCTGTCTGTGCTAAAGCCAGCGGAAAAGACAGGCACCTCCAGAGAGCTCTTCAGCTTAGCTATCACAGTCAGCTCTCTTCAGATGAAATAAATCTCATGAAAAAAAAAAATCAGAAACGCCTACCTCTGTATTCATGGACAATGGCTGAAGTCTAACTGTTAGCTTAGACTAGACAACTTGTGTCTTTTGCATTTAAAGGTAACTGAGGTGAAAGTACAGCTCATTGACCATTTTCTTTAGTCACAAGGTTCCCTCTGTGGCGACTGATAAATATAGAGCTGCCACCCAGCACGACAGATGTGCATATGAAATCAGTCAACACATGAATTCAATCGGATAGACATTTGGGCCATTAATTACAGCATGTACATTGGGGTCTCCCACCTGCAGATGCCTTAGTAGTGGTGGTAGTCGCATTTCTTCTGATAGTAAGAAACACTGAGTCACATCAAAGCACTGTGCAGAGTAGTGCCCAACCTAAGGGACACAACACAGGTCACATAAGAACAGCAAAAGATAGAAACAAAAGGATATATGGGATGACAGCAAATACAATGTTTTCTCTATAAAGAAGCGAGAGGTGGGATAGGGGGAATGAGCTGAGGTAAACAGAGTAAGCTACATGGAAAGACAAGGTTAAATGAAGGGACTGAAGGTCAGGCAGGGTGAGAGGAATGTTTTCTTTATATCATATCTAGACAGTATCACAGAAACCTTTTCCTGGGGATCATGGGCATTCCAAGTCCATGTGCCGCTTTTGAACTGAGTATGGAGGAAAACTTCAACTTGGTGGTGTTGATTGTAGCCCATTAGAGATTGTGTGGGGACCACCAAGTTTAGATTATGGAATGTACTAAAATTGAGGTCCTCGAGGTGAAAGGCTAGTTTTTTATCCACTACTTTAAAGAAGTAATTTCTTTTTTTCTATTAAGCAACTGTAAAAGGAAAGATTGTGCAATGACTAGAAGTACACTGTAAATATCAGGGTTACCAAAAGTCACAGAGAAACCTTTCAGATAAACTGAAGTGGTGATAGAAAGAGTAATACAGTGAATTTGTATTGATGCAACAATCATTAACCCTACACCTTCACTTTCATTCGCATTGAAGCAGCAGCTGACTGTATTTTTGTGATGTTCATTGTTTTTACCCTACCAAAACTGTTTGGCAGGTTGGTAGGTTTATTGTCTGTGAGTATACATGTGCATATGTCTGTGCATGTATGTGTTTGTTTAGGCATGCATGTTGGGAAACATATTTTAATACTATAAGTTCCGTATGCTACAAAATAATGCACATATATTATTCAAATATTTTAAATATGCACTATAAAAGACCACCCAGGGCTGCTCCATTATGTGAATCCAGATTCTGCCACTTTGGCAGCTGCTAAGAACTATTTCTTTGGGCAGTCCTACTGAAATCTCTAAGAGTCTCAGGGAATTAGTTAAACCTGCAGAATCTGACCCAAACTGTTATTTCCACAGATCACTCTGAACTACTACTTGTGTTCTGAGTCTTATGCAGAGGCTGTTGTCACTCCTGTCTCTCAATATATTCCATGGCCTGTCCTATACTTTAAAATGAACCCTTATAAAGTTAGAGATCGTTGGGTTGCCTGACTCCATTATCCACATAAACCAGCAACTATTCATATCATTTTTCAGTGACAATGATTTGAAATCCTATATTGGGCAGGCAATTTTAACTGGAAAACTGGGAAAGGCTATTTAATACGGAAAGAAGTAATCAGGAAACAAGTAACCATGAATCATTAGGATGGTTAAGAAAAAAATAAACAGAAAACAAGTAACTGAAAAAGCAAGGATAAAATTAACAGTAATGATGATTTATAGTAGGATACTCTGAGACATGACAGAAGTCTCAGTACACCAAAAGGAAAATCTTGTTTGCTCAAATTATTTGTTTCTTCTGTCTAATGAATGTAATTCTAATATACAAGTGATAACACTGGCATTTCTTTGAAATGTTGATTCAGTTTAATTATGAAAATCACCAAGGTATTTTCTGGCTGCTGCATCACTCCCTGTACTAAGATTAATCACATCAACATCATTCATTTAATCTTCAAAGAGGAAGCAGTTGTCCACAAAAGCCTTCAAATAGCTTCATTAGTGCAATTTTTCAGACTCAAACACTTAGCTGGCAGCATATGATTGAGAGTAAGGAAGGTCATTATATTCATCTGTTTCCCAATCCAATTTATTTTTTTAATGTTTCTACAATTTTTTGCAGATATGTATAAGCTCCACATTCTTGTCCTCTGTTTTGGACAACCAAACCATATGCAGATCAAATACAGACAGAATAGTTGTTGGCTATTGTGATTTACTCAGTTTGCAATGGGATGAATTTGAAGCAGAATATGATCCTCTCCTGAGCCCTGCACTGATTTAACATACAGATTGTTTTTGTCACCAATCACGATCACAAAGGACCTTAAGATGTGTTTACTTAAACATGCAAACAGGGTTAAAAAGGTGAGACACAGAGCAATGTGCCTAATGTTTTCAATGCCAGACAGAGACCTATTAACAATATTTTAGAGAATAAAAATAAGTCCAACCTCTCCCCATTATTAATATTTAATTACATGCTAAGAGCATCATCCTCTTCAGTCTCCCATGGATGCTGAAAAGACCTTCTCTTGCTTCATATTACTTAAAAACTTCTCTAGCACAACCCTGTGCATTTTCAAAAAATCACGATACCCAATGTCCAATTAGCTGATACTGTAGCACAGCCTTTGCGTAGTTTATTTTTTTCAAAAATATAGCATTGCAACAAAACATATTCACACTGATTGTGGCAGCTCGCTACCAAGATCACGATGACAACCTGGTCAGACACAGTTACCCTACCTGCATAGCACTAAAATAGCCACTGATCAAAATGTGCTTAGTTATATTACTGAAAGCCAAAGCCGCCAGGTTTAGTTTTGAAGCTTTAAAAACCAAAGACTTTATTAAAGTTTCTGCTAACATATTTGCCTGCAGTTGTCGGTGGATTGTGCAAAAATCAGTCAATCAGAAAAGGGGAAGCCTTGAGATGTCAGGCAGCAAATATATTTTTTTTTTAAATAAACTATTTAAAGGAATTAAAATTTTCCTTCCATTTAATGCTAGGTGAGGAGAAAAATCACTTTTATGTTCAACAAAAAAACTTGGGCAAAAATTTGCAAAAATGGATCCTAAGGCTCTGATGAATTGCCACAATTGCAAACGTGCCAATCATTCAGAGGCTGCCCAAAAGGATGGAAAGATGTGTTTGACTCATAAAGGCATTTGTTTTATTAACTACTGGATTTAGTTTAGAGAGAGGAGCGTGAGACACTTCCATAGCTACAAAGCTATGTGCTTCAGTTGTCGCTGTGTCTCACGTAACTATTTTCATTCCTTTTCCTGGCATATAAACAGTCCTCATGCTCCATCCCTGGTTCACAGCGCTATCCAAAATCAATTGCTATATGAAATAACAGCATAAAACATAGACTCCGTGTGGTTCCCAATCTAACCACTCAAGAAGTGTATAGGTGAGGCTTTTATAACCAAGGGTCCCCTGAACAACCAAGGATTTTCTTTGTGCTTGTACTTTAAAAAAAAAAAAAAAAAGAAGGAAAATCAATATTCTCAAAAGCAGTTGTATTAGCTAATACCCCACTTGCACCATTTGGTAGATAAGACTTGCCCAACTCTAGTGCAGGATGAAAAATGTAGGTTGGTGCAATATTTATTCATGGCAGAGAAAATTAAGGCATATTACAAGACAAGTTTACATACAGGCTTCAGCCATGGAGGTGATCTATGAAATCCAGCGGATTATTTTTCTCCTCGTGAAGCTCTTTGGCTACGGCAGAGTCATGCTGGGGGACTCCTCACTCCTGACAAGAGATTGTACAATAGTCGTGGAAATCATTTTGTTTAGGGCAGAGGTCAGGATGCGATAATGGACCAACATAGCGGGAAAATCACTGCAGCTGGAGCAGTTACCATAGCGGAACTGATGTAGGAGCCACAAGAGCCTGTCTCCACTGCAGTTTGGAGAGTCTGGATATTTTAAGACATGTTGATATCCCATCCTTAGTTTGAGGCGTTAGACTCCATATGTAATTATTGCTATTCGAATATATCAGAACTTTTCTTGCAGGAGCTGAGGGCTTCTGTGGAGGGTTTTTGTTAATAAAACCGGCAAGTTTGAGGTTGGAGTGCCTGCACTTTTTAAAAGCTTTCCATGAGTTGCTTTCAGATCTTGCCACTGGATTTTGGCAGTATGAGGCCACATCATTTCAAGCTGTGAACAACAGAGGGAATGACCAGGCTCCTCCTGCAATTTGTCCCACTTCACTGGAATACTTAGAAATTGTTATGCAAAGTAAGCTTATTTCTGCTTCTACCTTCTCTCTGCAGGACATAGCAGGGGAAAATAACTATGCTACTGTGCACTTTTAAACAGAGGTCTTTTAAAAAAGAACAGCTGCGTGTCCCTGGAATCATTCCATCCACAGAGTCATCTACCCTCATAGCTCAGTACTAAAATCAGAATATTTCTAATAACTTGAAGGGCTACACTCCTTGGGTAACATTTAGGCTCTATCCTTCACTCCTTTTTATTCAGATAGGGTTATCCTCAGGAGTCACAGAGCTTCTTGGTCTCAATCAGGCCTTAATAGAAGGAAAATTCTTTAAACGGGTCTTGCTGTGACAAATGTGGGTATTATATGATACTGCTCTTTACTGTTCTCCTCAAGTCTCAGTTTCCCTAATTACACACTACTTTTCTGAAAAATATCAATTATACAACAAGTCTAACCAAGATGTACGCTGCAAATACTGCTTCAGTTATTAGGCAAAGATATGAAAAGAAAGCAAATCACAGGGAAAGCATTTTTAATTAATCTGCCTCACACCGCCCATTTACAAGGCATTCACTTATGTTGGTTGCTTTTGATTTTAACAATAAACGAACTTCTGTTAGTAAAGTACAAACAGATCCCTGAGTAAGTGACAATATGCAATGTGAATGAAGAAACAAGTAAGGATGTATTTACATCAGAAAAGTAAGAGAAAGAATCTTTAACCCATAAGATCGGCAATGAATACAAATATATTCAGATCGCCGCTAGAAAGAAGTTAGGATTCACCCCTCCAAGGGTCATGCTCTGCCTTTTTGTGTATTAACAATACACAAGTTTTCAATCAAAATTGGTACCAAGTGAAAAACCTTCTTCACAGAGCATGAAGAAGTAGAGATTCACCTTTCTGACCACCTTCTTTCCTGTCTTCTATATATCCTCATAAAATATTTACTCTGCTTCTGAATGACCACTCTGATTATCCTCAGCCTCCTTTTCAGATTCCCTGATGATGTCATGGAAATGTTAAACCCATTATGCTAAGCTAGGACCTCCATCTACTGTGACCTCTTGGCACTAGCTTCGAAGGACAGCATGATACTTTTACATAAAATTAGTCTTCCTTCGGGTCATCAATAGATGTACTGATAATACATCAGCACTTCAATCAACACCAATAAAATTTAAGCAAGGCCACGTAAAAAGTCCAAATCCATTTTGTGTTTACAAGAAAGCGATTCAAACATCTGTTAAAAGGTATAGCTATTTTCTAGTGGAAAATAAGCATTTATATTATTTCATGGGTCCACCCCACAGGTAATACATGGCGTCCCTTTTCATTAAGCTATTAGGGAAGCGATTAGTGACTAGCACCCTGCTCTAATTATCTTTAATGTAGTGTTTCAAATTGATCATGCATAATGCAATTAGAAATCATAATTAAATTAATTTATATTGATTTAAGCCTTTATAAGTTGTTAATAACTATAGCCCATTACATTAATTCCTACAAGCCAACATTAATATTTTCAGTATGCTGAAATACTTCACTTTCCGCCCCCCCTTCCTTGGGTCGGGCACTTCATTAAGGAGTTCACAGGGGGTGGCTGGCGGGGGACGCTGCCTGGCAAGCACCCACGGAGCCGGCGGCCTCCAGCTCGGCAGGCGTGGCCCTCCGTGGTCCCGGCACGAGTGGGCGCTGGGGGAACGAATCGACAGCTGACTTGAATGCGGGAATGGTGACGGCTGCCCGGGCTGGCGGCGGCCCTTTATATTTCCATGGAGACGGAAAGACCCCAGCAGCCAGCCCAAGGGGGGAAACTCAAGCGGTGGGAGTCAAAAAAGCGCGAGGGGGAGGGGAGGGGGGTGGTCTGGAGGAGTATTACTGAAGGAAACAAGCCCAAAAAACCCAGCAGCTCACGGCGGAGCTCCCCGCTGGCCGGGGAGATTGCGGGCCCGGGCCTCCCACGCCGGAGGGAGGCCGGCACGCCGGCCGGCCCCACGGCGGTGGGGCTTCCCCAGACAGGGGAGCCGCGGCCGGCGCCGCGCGTGGCCCGGGGGAACCCACGGCGCTTCACGGGGGGACCCGGCCGGGAGGGGCCGGGCACAGGGCGCAGGTAGCCCCGCCGGAGTGGGGGAGACCCTCCGCTGCCGGGGACTTGCTCTGAAGCCGTCCCCTCGCCCGACGGAACGCTCCCAAACCTCTGACACTGACCTTATTCCTCTCCATCCCCCCCGCCCCTATCCACCCCCCACTCCCGAACCAAAATCTCTAGTGAAAGTTATTTTCTCCCACTCCAACTGAACTTGTGCAGCGTGGCCCCCTTTTCGAAAGAATTATGCATAAAAATAAAGGCAGTAAATCCCCCAGCGCGGGATGTCACGGACTAGACAGCGTTCTCAAACGGGTGTGTTTCCATCCCACCCTTGTCTGACACCTTTCAATCACAAACGGGTGGTCCAGGGTCAAAATAACTCTTCCAGTGGGAAAGATGCCCAGCTACAATAAAATCTTACAGCGGGGGCGGGGGGGGGGAGGGGAGAGTGTTAACAAATCGTTTAATAAAACAATTTATGCTTAAATAATATTTCTTTTAAAATAAAATCGGGGTTTGCACATCAGGATTTGATTTGAGAGGCATGAATTCTTTTATATGTACAATTTAATCACGGGGTATTTAAAATAGACATTTCCATCTAAAATCCAATCAGAAATCAACACAGTACCTCGAGGCATTAAGATGATCATCTCCATTTTGCATTTGTAAACTGGTAGAAATAAATGTGGCTTGTGGATAGCAAGAGGTCAAGTACGGCTGCTCAAATATTTTTCTTACAAAATGACGGATTTATTAGACAAATAAGTAGCCCGGCTGATGCAAAACCCCCAGTGATTGAATTTTGACGTTGAGTCAACAACAACTCGAACTACATCAGTGCTCCAAGATTTAGTTATGATGGTAGAGATTACTGAACAAATAGGAGGCAGAAATGAATACAGATTTCCTAGGATCTGCCCCTGGCACCCTCTTCTTGACATTCCCCTCCATATGCTATCCCTATTCACGGTGTATTCTAATTAAAGGACTGGGCTATGTCTTCTAATTTTACAAGAACTTTTAAATAATTAGTCTGGTGTGTGTTAAAAGGGAAAGCTTCAAACATAAGGGGATTTCAGTCCCTTTAGGATCTCTCCCCGGCTTTGCAGTCATCACAGTCCCTTCCGTGAGGAAGGGTGGAAAATGCTTCTGATTTGATTGCAGAAAGATATGAACCCTGATCAAACTGCCGTATGCAAACACAGACAGTCCTCGGTTCATTTCCAGCCTATTGCAGGAGAGGGCTTTTTTGGGGGGGGGGGGGATTTTTGTGCGAGATTTCCCCACTCACACCCACACACAGTGGAAGAGGTGCTGAGGGTCCAGCATTCCCGGGACAATCTATCCACGGATCCCAATCACCTACAACAGCCCCGACAGCGGAATTGCTTTCACGCTGAACCTGCCCCCTCCTTCTTTCTCCCCTCCCTCCTTCCCCCTACCCTCCCCACCCTACAGGTGTATGTATCTAAGAGAGTTCCCCGGGCTGAGAGTTGTTAGCCGGCAGGGAGCTGGGCATGTGCTGGAAAGCCTACGTGAGCTGTGGGAAAGCGATGTTGTTCTTGCTTCATTTCTTCAGCGCTTTGGAGCGTTGCTTTTACTTGCTAATCACGAAGGGGCGCTTAAATAATTGAGAGTACGTTTAAGCATAAAGCAGTCAGTTTCTAATCTTTTCAGGGGGAAAGGGACTAATCTGCACCTGCTGTGAGAGCCCTTTTTTTATTTATTCTGTATATTACTTCCACTCCAAGCTGGACTTGATGGCTCCAATTACAGTTGAGCCTTGCGGAATCCATATCCTCCCTTTCGCAGCCCCCTTCTCTGCTCCCCTCTTCTCTGCGGGTATAAACTTTTCCTTGACAGAGAAGAGGGAGAGGGGGGATCTTACCAGACACCATCCAGCTGAGATTACAATTTTCTTTTTTTTTTTTTTTTTAAGATAAGCTCTTCAGAATTCCCAAGCTCTCTAAATCTGCCTTCTTTCTACTGCCTCTACTGTATTGCACACATATTTGTAGAAACGAGAAGCATACACTGGCTGCCACGGTGGTCTGGATTATTTTTAAAAATAGTGGATAGCTCCAAAGCATGATTTTAACGTAGATTTTCCCCTATTTAGCATTTGGGGATAAATTGTTTAATAAGCCTTTCTCCTACTACCTATTTTCACTGCCGAGTTTTTAACATCTCAGAGTATTGCCAAAGTTAATTCCAGATTTATATTTCTGTAACCTACTTAGGATGCAAAAAGAAAAAAAAAATCCTGTCAAATTAAAGTGAGTCCTCCTGTCTTGCCTGCTCCCAGCAAATAACTTGCAGCACCTAATAAATCCAGATGGAGTTCCTCATATAGCCCGGTGCAGAAATAATTATTGTCCTGGCTTGTTTCATGTCAGAGGCCTCTTCGGCTCATCTGTCATGAAACCAATTTCACTTTATTTACATCCATTTGCTAGTTTAATTACTGTGCTGATGAATAGCCTGAAGGAATTAAGTTACGAGTCTTTGGAAACCTAAAACGACAGATATATGGGTTACCTTTTAAATAGAGGAAGAAAATGATGGGTGGTGTGTGCACCAAAATTTGAAGGTAATAAGAGCCTTTCCTTAGCTGGATGGAAATGCAGAATCAACTGACACTGAGACCGTGCATTTACCTCTGTCTTGATGTAAAGTATTGCTTAGAAGGGCTTTCATATTTTCTTTGCAGGTTAAATGCAATCTGTGTTAAAGCAAAGGTTCCGGAAGACGGGTGCCAGCTTTAAATCTAAGCACAGATACACTCATTATTTTTCCGGCCACCGAAAGGGGAAAAAAAGGTCAGAAAATAAGCCTGTCTTAAAGACTGACTTCAACATAACCCACGCCACGTACCATGCAACACAATCAGTCTGTGTCTGCAGTCGCTGAAAGTGTCTCCAGCGCTTCTTCCCTCTTCTTGCCTCTCCGTGATGCACTGTACCAACAGAGCCGATTTCAACCAGCTAGAGGGAGGATCTTGCGCTTTTTAGGGAAACCTACGAAAAGCGGAGTTTACCCTTGTGTTCCCTGTCCCTGGTCTCGCCCACCTCCTGTCCCTTTCTCCGGGTGTTTTTCCACCGTTCCAGTACAATACGTGCGTGCCTCTTGGCCTGGAGATGAGGGGTAGGGGATCTGCCCCACCCACCAGCACGCTCCCCACGAGGGGACCCTGCCGCAGGGTCCTGGCACGCCGAAGTGGTCCTGTGTGTCCTCCCTCCTCCACCACTCAAGAACTTTCCTGAGCCGCTGTCGCACTTTAGAACAATCTAGAATTTCAAAACTTGACGCGGCATGTGCCTGAGCGAAAGGTCAGACGCTTTAATGTTCCCCCGTCATTCATCGTGAAAGAAAAGGGGGGAAAAAAAAAAAATCATCAGTCTCGCGTTAGGCTGGGCGTAACAGGGTACAGGAAGAGCCCGTGTGAGCATGTTCATTCTAACCCTGAAGAGAAAGCCCCCCAAAACACCCCATCTTCCAAGCAAGGAGCAGAAACCAGACCCGAGAGCCCGTGCATCTTCTCGGGAGCTAATCCTCGGCCCTAGGTACGTCTTTATTTGCCTGAACCGCAAAAGTTTGGGTGGGCCTGCCGGTCCCGTTTGGAGGGCTGCACGAAAAAAAGTGCGTGCACAAGGGCTTTTTACAACGCTCTCCCACCCAGACTACTTCTTCCCCTGCCCCCGGTGCTTTTGTGGATCCCACGGGTGTAGTCACGGTGGAACAAACCTCCCGTGAAGAAATGACGTGCTGCAATAGGTAATAGGGCACATGTAAAATTGGTAAGGACAGTCCGAGGTCTGGCTGCGTGAAGCGGAGGTAACACTTGGCTCGCTCGAAAAAAGCCGTCCCCTCAGAGGCAGCCTGGGCAAGGAGAAGGCTGAAGGGGCGGACGGAGATCCCCTTTGTCACAGAAGTTGAGCAGCGCTTTAAAACCAAATCTTTTGCCGGGGGAAATGTGACACATTTCCCCCCCCTCCCTTCTTCCCTCAAATCCCGCTATCGTCTGACCTGAGCTGGTTACACGAGGGTATAAAAGAGCGGATCAAAAGAGAATTACAGCTGTGTTTGTTCGAGGTACTCCGGGTCTTTATATCTGAGAGAAATGAAAGGAGAAAGTATACAGCAAAATGGGGTGGGGTATTAAAAGCTCCCTCCCCCCTTCCCCGCGCCTCTCTCCCCTTCCCTCTCTCCCTTCTCTCCCCCTTTGATTAATAGATCCATGTGGCTAACGGCCTGACATATGGTGCGCGAAGCAGCTTGAGATGGCACCTCAGGCATACCCTGCGGCCATTAACGTATTACAGGCTTCTGGGCAGGCAGAGAGGCGGGCAGGCAGACAGACAGACAGACAGGACAGCCTCCGCCGCGCCCCGCCGCCCCGCCGGAGCTCTCCCTGGTGCTGAAGCGCCGCCGCGCCCTCCACCCGCCGCTCCGCGGGCGCGCAACCCGCTGCTCCGCCTGCGCGCAAGCACGCTCGCCGGCGCCGCGGAGTTCGCCGCCCCGATAGAGTTCAAAACACAGGGGCGCGCACACACGCGGATTTGAAAGTCCTGCGCCGCTTTCTAGCGAAGAGGTTGCAAGCAGCAGCAACATCAGTCCTAGTCCGTAAAATAGGGATTTATCTCGCTCTTTCATTCTTTTTCTAAGGAAGGAGAAAAAAAAAAAAAAGGTGTTGCTCTTTGTAAAGCTTTTAATACAGAGAACACAAAAAATGCCTTGTGTGGAAACCGGTCACATTTAAAATGCAGTGCCAGCTTGCAGAGCATTAAAAAAAAAAAAAAAAAAAAAGACAGCTTTCTGCAAATAACCCGAAAGTTAGGTAACTCGCATCTATAGCACCTGGCAGTGGGGAAGAGGGGTTACTTCCAGCCTTGTTTGGAAGCGGGAATTATACTACACAGTACAGTGGCTGAGAATGCAGCAAAACCTAAGGTTTATTTAATTCGTTTCAAGGTTCTGACAGAAACATAAATCACTCCCTGCACTTTGCCTTTTAGTCTCCCGTAGATAAGTGCCCTAGCTCTTTTGAACTTTGTTCTGGCTGTTTTGTTGGGAAATAAATGCTAACACTAGATTAAACGTTTCAGGTAGCTCCATCTTCTGATTTCAGGAAAATAGTGTTAATAAGGAGCTTTGATGTTGTTTTACTTTCAGACTGTATGCCTTAAGGCAGAAAAACGCATAAAGGTAGCTGGGAAAGTAAATTGGCAGAAGCAAAGAGCACCCTCCCTTTCAAAATCCTGTAAGTACTCCTCCCTCCTGCATCAAACCGACCCTATGCAGAGGAGCACTAGTTGGTGTGAGATTTCCTGGCTTTTGCAAACATCTCTCATTTCAATGCACACACTACGATGCGTGCGCCTGGGTTAGGTGTGTGCACTCTGGTATTATCAGTTGTTAATGAAACTGAAGATTGTAAGGGGAAATACGAAAGGCTCGTTGCAACAGCTGCTTTTTTTTTTTTTTTCCCTTCTTCTTTTCTTTTTTCCTTAATAAGACTATAAAATCCCGGCGCGGGGGGGAAAGGATCCTAGAGATTTGTGGTGAGGAGTAAAGCCAGTGCGACGCGAGTAGAGAACTGTAGACCTCCACCACGCTGAAGCAGCCCAGAATGAAAGTTTCGCGTACTGCACGTTTGGGGTCTTTCTAGCTTTTCTGCCAGTAGCCGCCTTCTGCTCTGTCGGGAGCCCAGCACATCAGCATCGCAGATTCCTCGCACACAATCAATACATTGTGCAGAACACGAGTCTCCCTCGCTCCCTCTTTGCTCTCTTTCTCTATCTCCCTTTGCCTCTCGTAGGTGGACGGAGTTTCTACAGGGGGGCTTTTCTTTTAAGGAATTAGCGCCGCGGATAGGGACCCTCAAAAGCAAGCCGTGCGCGGTAGCTGGTGCTGGGCGCTGCTTCCTCGGGTCAGAAATTTCGCTGGAGCCCAGCACAGCAACCTTTCAAAGCATGCGGTTCGGTTTCAGGCAGACACAGCTCGCCTTCCTCCAGTCTCTCCGCTTAACTCCCTGCCCCCCCTTTCTTTTCCTCTTACAGCAGTGCTTTAATAAAGTCACATAAGTGATTGAAATTAACATAAATCATTATTAGTTATTAGGATTTGCTCTAAATTACTCTGTGAATATAACACCAAACCCCATCTGCCACTCCTGCTCTAGCAGCAATAGATTGCAGATAAAATAAATGTCCTTACCCCATTAGAATGTTCCTGTCTCTGTAGCCAAAAGCCAAACAAAAGCAATAAATACCGAGCTTTTTTCTCTCCACTATTCAGCTGTGACTGTTTTCATCAGCTCTTCCTCTAGAAAAGCTCGATAGCTGCCTGAAAATATTGCATTTTATATCACCAAAGGGCGATTAATATTGCATTAACTGTATTTAACATTTTTTAAGCGCGAGTAATCTGAAATGAGTAAGTTTCTGTTACTAAATACAGGGGATGTCAGAGCTGGTGAAAACAGCTTAAAATATCTGTATAAACAGATTATTTGTTTCATACTTTGTATTTTTATAATGTTATGGTATAGTGTGCTCTGTTTGAAGTAGAAGAAGCCATGCTAATGGTCTGTTTAAAGTATTCTGACACTGTCTGGAGACATCCAAGTCTCTGCCTTCATTAAATGTTTATTGTCAACACTTCAGTGAAAAAAAAGTCTTGTGTAAGTGAATTTCCACTGCTGGATGCTGTCAACACTTTGTTTTATTCTGATCCGCGTGTACAAAAGTTTGTATACATTATACTGAAGTGAAGAGAGGCAGAGATTTAGTGAGCTATAATTAGTTACCAAACAAACTTTTGTTAGTAATTCGGTTTACATAATGACCATAATCAAGGGCTACGTTGTGTATATCGGCGTCTTGTCTTCTTTCCACGCATCTCTGTAAAAAGATGTACTCATGTTTGCACGCTATCCTCTTGTCAAGGAACACCTTTCTTAATAATTATAAAATAATAGAATAATAGGAATAGGAATAGGAATAGGAATAGGAATAGGAATAGGAATAGGAATAGGAACAGCAGTAGGAATAGGAACAGCAGTAGGAATAATACAACCTAGACCCACAGCTTTTACATGGTTTAACTCTGGCTTATACTTTTAAGTCGCCTGCTTTTATCCGGGCGAGGGATGCCCATGCGCCTCTATCCCTCTCCCGCTGCTTGCAGCAGGAGCCGTGTGCCTGCAGCGCGACGTTTGGGGGGCTCCCGCTGCCCAGCCCGGGGTCGGGACCCCCTTTGCCTCCGCGGCGGGAACCCCTCGGTGCTGCACCTCCTCTGCAAGCAAGGCGGGTGGCCCGGCCTTCCCGCTGAAGGAGGCTGTTTTGAGACTTTTACGACTCGCTTGAGAGAATCAATGCGAAGTTACCATTTATCTCCAACGTACCAGAGCAGTGTGTCTTTTTTTTTTTTTTTTTTGCCATTCAATTTTAACAGAAAGCCTTTTAAATACTTCCGTCCTTAGATTGATTAATGTCTTAGGACTTCAGATTTTTTGAAGTAGGACCCCTCCACCCCCCGCTTCCCGATATGGTTTTTTTTGTTGGTTTGTTTGTTTGTTTTTTAAAGAGGTGTTTTAACAACTTTCCCCCCAGAGTTAGAGATGCCTTGGCATACTTAGGTGGGCAGGCTGAAGGAGTTGAAACGCAGTCCGAAGGAGGACTGCCGGTTCCCCCCCGGGGCTGTGACTCCGCGGAAGTCCTGAGACCAATTTGGGAAGCGGGCTTTGCATGCACAGCTGCCCCCTTGACGCGCAGCCACGGAGGGGCTCCCGGGCGGGTTTTGGCCGGTGACACGGCCATAAATCCGCTCCGGTACAGCCGGCGGGCTCCCCGCCCCCTCTGCCCGCGGAAACCCCGCGCTGAGCCCTGCTTAAAGTTGCGTCTTAAACCAGCAGGAGGAGAAAGGGACCCCGCCAGGGGTGTGCAGGGTGCGTGGGTGTGGGGTGTGAGCTACCTCCGCGGCGGGAGAGGGGCCACAGAGGCAGCCCCCACGCGGGAGGGGCCGGTGGGGGGGCCCCGCACCGGCTGCCGCTGCTGTCGGCGGTGCGAAAGGAAAGGCGGAAAGTGCGCGCCTCTGCCTGCCCCTGCCTGCCCCCAGCCACTGCCTGTCTGCCCTGGTCGGGGGCACGCCGGCGCAGGAGCCGCTTTCTGCTGCTGCCTTCAAAGCTTCTTCAAAGATGTCTATCTGGCATTCTATTTTAAATTAACTTTTGAGCCCTGGGCTTCATTCTCCCACCCGTGCGACCACGCTCCTCCCGCCCTGTCTTGCCGTGATGCAAAGAGGCTCGTTCGCGATTGTACCACCTCGATCCCATCTCTGGGATCTATAGACCCAGCTGGCCTATATATTCACTCAGTGCTCCTCTCCCAAATTGAGCCTCCTTCAGGTGCAAAGGGGTTGCAAAGGAGGAAAAAGAAAATGCTTTCCAAAAGCGGAAGGGGAAGGGGGAAGAGGGAAGGAGGGGAAGCCGGGGGGGGTAGGGGGTGTCGTGCAGCACGCCTCACATCAAGCTGTCTTGACAACAATTACTAAAGTTTTTAATTAGCCTCTTGTTATAATTCATTTTATTAATTTTCTAAATCTCAGTCCATGAATTATTAACGGCGGCTCCGTAATTGTGTTTGCAGCGGCGCACGTGATGGCGGCGGCCCCGCCGCGCCGCGGCTCTCCCCGCGTGGGTCCCCTTCGCGCCCGGGTGGGGAAGGGGCCTGGGCAGCAGCGGGCTCCCATATTTTATCAACTCTTAAATAACATAATTACCGGTAATCAGACGCTCGCCTGGCAGGTGGAAACAGGTTCCCAAGCGGATTGGAATTCTGCTGCTGATCTTTTAAAAATCAATTAGGCTTTCCTCCGCTTTGGAATCAGCAGGTAAATATAATAAAGCTTAAAAAAAAAAAATATATATATATAGCGCCGGCTGAAAAGCGAGACATAAATAACTGGAGGGATTTAAAATCGTTTGGGAAATGCCAGAATAACACAGGGCAGCAGCGGCGGTATCAAGCTTTATGCGCTCAAGTCCGCCAGAGTTAAAATAATTATCTTTCGACAAATCTATTTCTCTTTGGAGGCAAGGGGGGACACGGGGAGGCAGGGAGGGAGGCATATAAACCATAAAAATCTGTGCTGTAGGACACTTCATTCTCCTTCTGGGAAGCCTTTTTACTTGTTGAACCAGGACCGAATTAGTCTAGATATCACAGGAGAGTAAAAATCAATACGACCGTGGCGGTGGGTGTCTGTTATTCACTTACGATGGCCTAATCTAAGTTGAAAGCAATCGGAGAGCAAGTGTTAAAGCAGGAATTCCGGCAGCCAGGCCGGGTCTTGCCGATTTCGGGTTGGAAAATCACATCAGGATAAGCGGCGAGATACCCCAGGAGTGGAGAAAAAAGGCCATCGCAGAGAGGAGGGCAGCACTGAGGTGCCCTCGGCCCGGGGCACGGGGTCGAGCTGCCCGGGGTTCGGCGAGGCGGGTTGGGGCGGGACGGGATCTATATTTTTTTTGGTCACAAATTACATTTCTGTTTGCATGAGATTGCATACTGTTGGGGAATATGTGCGAATAATGCATGTTCTGCCTCTTCGGCTTTTCTCTCCTACTTTTCTTTCTCGGATGCATAAGTTTTCACAGTCCTTGGGTTGGACCCTCTAAACACGAATATAAATACTTTCCTTCCTTCCTTCCTTCCTTCCTTCCTTCCTCTCTCTCCCCCCCCCCCTCCCTGTCCCTCTCTTTCTCCCTTTCTCGTTCTTTCCCTCTCTCTCTCTCTTTTTCTTGCGATATTTTTAGCGAGGCTTTTATTAAAAAGCCCTCACGAGTACTTCGTGGTTTTATGAACTGTTCAGATTCATGCGACGGAAAGCAGGACATTCCGGTTTTGCACAGTTTCCTACCATGAGAAATAGGAAACTCTGCAAAGCTTTTATTTTCACGATCTGTTTTATTAACATATTATTTTTTTCTTTGTACTCGATAAGGATTGTACTTATTACAAAACAAACTCCTTAACTTTTCCATACATACATCGGTCATTACTGTATAATACAAATGTGATATCACTTGTAACATTTCGATCATTTGGGGCAGATGAAAAAAACCCCAACATTCGTAATTATTTTTATTTGTTCATTCCTGACTCTCCAAAAATGATATCCGGTAATACTTTTCTATAAAATAATATTTTTACAAATGCATTTATTAAAAATTTTGATGACATTTCAAGTTAATAACAACAGAAACAAGTAAATTTCTGGTGGACGAGATCTATGTTTTTTGTTTTTTAAAAATACCTTTAGTGCTTATTTTTTAACATCAACAGTTGTTTAAAATCACAGCTTTTTGAACATATTATTCTTTTCTGAACACCACGTGTCTTGATTCACAGATTTACCGGCGAAATTAAAAAGATTTGGCTAAAATATGTCTACAGAAGAAATAATCCCAGCTATTAAGTAACTTTTTACATTTGGCAGCTGATCTAGTCACAGGTCATCAGAAAATAGGAAGAGGTTCTTTGATCACTTGAAGCAGTAGGTGGCATCCTATACGTTCCTAATGAACAACTGCATTTACAACATAAGGAGAGATCAGTTTAGGATTTTCATATTTATTAACCCAAAATAAAAATAAAGTATCTTGTTACATAATTAAGTGCAATTAGGCCAGTCAGAACAACATATAAACCTGAAACCACCTAAGCTTTTCTTTATACATATTTTGTAGGTGCATAATCCTTTCCAGCAAACTGAAAAGAAATACTTCAGAAGTCCTTCTTAAAATTTTACTTTGATTTATATTCTGCAATTATAGAATAAACTTCAAGAAACACACGCAGCTAATATATAGTTAATTTTATTCAGAGCACCGATTTTCACATAAGAGCTATCTCAAAGTAATGATTTCTGGATTTAGCAGAAAAATACATCTCTCGCTATTTTCTTTTTGGTAGAATTAGTCTTATCATCTAACGGCCATACCTTGAATTTACCAGCCGTGTCTTGGAAATATTTTTTTTTTTTAAATGCACCCAATAATAATAACTATTCTGTTTTCACGGTTTTTTTATTTGTAAGTATGCTGGGACGCATCTCCCTGTTGTATTTTGGCATACAGAAATATTTCTGATAGAAATAAAAGTAACAGAGTAAAGACACAACCAAGGAGAAAGCTCAGCAAACATACATGGACAGGTAGATTATTCAGTGAGACATTTCAGGATCCACACGTGGTTGCAGTTCGTAACCGTTTTTTGTGTGTGTGCATTAAAGAAAATATTTACAATCATCTTTCATCTCTTTTTTTTTCCCTCTTTTTTTTTTCCTCTTTTAAATCTAAATACAAGAACGTGACAAGAATGTTTGTGTTTTCGGTGAAAACAGGCAGTTAAACTGTGAAATTACACCATCCACAAAAGATTCTACCAGAAGCTAGTCTATTTAGTGCTCAGTTTCAAAATGCATAGAATGTTTGCGCTGCAAACAATGATACACAAAATAATAGTAATAATAACAATAACAATAATAAAATAGTTAAATAAATAAATAAATAATATCGAGACTTTATCACGGATCTTTCTATGCCTTATTTTTCCTTTTTTTTTTTTTTTTTTTTTAGGTCATGCATAATTTCAGTCTGTTGTTTGTTTTGGTTTAAACGGGAGGTTTAAATTTTCTTTTCCGAAATTCCTTGTTACTTGAAAGCCTTTAACAGTCGCTCACTAACAGCCAGAGCCAGCAATGGCTTCTGCACGTAGCTGGCGTTTTTACCTAACGAGCTCCGATCATTTTTATTTTTTTTTCAATCCGCGAGACATATAATGCACCTTGATCATTATTAGTAGTAATACCAGCATAATTTCTACGGAATAACATCACCGCTTCCAATCCGGCAGACTGTGATAGTGCAACTTGAACCCCTCCACACGCCCCCCAAAAGCCATCCTCTACCTAACATTTATTATTATTTACAATAAACGACTTTTAAGCCCAAATGAGGGTTGGTTTTTTTTTTTTCTTTTTTTGCCTGTTTGTTCCCAACATGCAGACCCCTCAGAAACAAATGCCATCTCAAACTGGTGACCGCGTTTGCCTACCGGGTGCAATAATCCCCGGCCCTCGGAGGAAAACCAAGGCAGGACCTTTTTTCCCCCCCCCGCACCGCAGCCTGCTGCTAACCTAAACCCAGCAGATTTGGTAGGGATGCCGGGTGGCATGGGGTGGGGAGAGGGGGAAGGAGGGAGGGAGGGGAGAGGACATAGTTAACCACGAGCCTTAATGGATCTGAAGGTACTCTTTCGGAGAGCCTCCCTGCTCAGGCGGGTTTGGCATCTGCCCCCAGACACATCCCCGGCAGAGGGCAGGGACCCGTCTTTGGACATAGGTGGAAACGCAAACCCCGCGGGCGAGAGAAACAAAGGGGCTGTGGAGTAACTTTTTGTTTGGTTGGGTTCCTTCAGCTGGCTAGGATTAGTGAGGGCAGGACCGGAGAGGGAAGGGACCGCTCCCCCAGCCCCCTCGGGAGGGCGGGTTGCCCCGCCGGCCCCGGCCCCGCTCGCACCGCTCCCCCTGGGCACAGGCAAGACCCATCGCCGAAAAGCCTCGCGAAAAAAACGCATTCGAGGGGGAAAAAAAGCAAACAAAACAAACAAACAAAAAAAAACCCCAAACCACCACATACACACATAACAGAAAAAGACAACAAACCCCGAAATAAATAAAAAAACCAAACAAACCCCAAACCCGAGACAATCAAAGGAAAAGAGCCCCCACACCAAACCAACCGCCGTCCTCCTTCATTACCAAGACAGGGAAAAAGAACGAAAAAACAGAAAGTAATGAAAAGAGACCCAAACCAAACGTAGCATCATCACCGACAGTTTCGCCTTCCGGGATTGTTGATCGGTTTTGTTTTCCTCCGGAAAGTTGTGACTCGGGTTTCTCGGTTTTGTGGTTGTTGCTGTCACGGTATTTATTGGTGTGTGTGTCTTGTGTGTGTTTACGCTTTAAGTTGCTCTTTCTCCCGCTTTCTGTTCGGGGCGGGGGGGGGAAAGAGGGGATGGGGCGGCAGAAGTGACCCCCACGGGTTTCTAGAGCGTTTTTACCTCCTCTCTCCTCCTTCTTCTCGTTGGTGTCCCGGTGTCTTTTTGTTTTAATAATTTATAGCGCACCCCCCACCCCCCGCCACGCACGCCCACCCCTTCTCCCCTCGCATCGGGTAGTTCGCCTTTAACGTCTACATCGTCCCTTGGTCCCCAGGAGCTTCCCACGGCGTCTCGGGTGACGGCGGCAGTGCGTGGGCGTCCCCCGCGGCCCCGGCCCGGCCTCCCCCCCGGTGGCCCGGGTGCCCCCGGTACCAGGGCCGCCCCTCCCGCCCGCCCCTAGTAGGTGGCGGAAAATTTCATCCGTTTCTGCTTCTGTCTCTGGTTGCAAAACCAAACCCGCACCACGTTCTTTTTGAGGTCCAATTTCTCGGCGATGGCGGCGATCTTCTCGGAGGAGGGCCGGGGCTGCACGGCGAAGTAAGCCTCCAGGGAACGCTTCTCCGGGGCGGCGATGGAAGTCCGCTTGCGCTTCTTCTCGCCCCCGTTGAAGAGCTCAGGCTTGTTCATTTTTTCCCGCTGGGCGCCCTCGGCCTCCTCCAGCCAGGCCTGCAGGATGGGTTTGAGGGCGATCATGTTGTTGTGGGAGAGGGTGAGGGACTCGAAGCGGCAGATGGTGCTCTGGCTGAGGGAGCCCACCCCCGGGATCTTCAGGTTGGCCAGAGCCGAGCCCACGTCGGCCTGGGTCACCCCCAGCTTGATGCGGCGCTGCTTGAAGCGCTCGGCGAAGGCCTCCAGCTCCCGCGGGTCCGTGTCCGAGTCGCAGATGGAGGCCAAACCGGCCGCCCCCACCACCGCCGCCGCCGAGGCCACCTGCCCCGCGGCCCCGTGGTGCGCGGCCACTAGCCCCGGGTGCGGCAGCCCCGACGGCATGTTCATGGCGGCCGGGTGCGAGAGGTGGCCCAGGCCGTGCATGTGCGAATGTGGGTGGGCCGAGGTGGAGATGAGGCCGCCGCCGCCGCCCCCGCCGCCGCCGCCGCCGCCCCCGCCGCCGCCGCCGGCCCGCCGCCGCCGCCGCCGCCCGCCCCGTCGTGGCCGCCGCCGCCGCCGCCTCCGCCGGGCATGAGGGCCAGGAGGGGGAGGTGATGTGGTCGAGGAGATCGCCGGGCTCCAGCGCCTGGTGGTGGTGGTGGTGGTGGTGGTGGTGGTGGGCCAGGGGCACGGTGGAGGTGGAGGTGCAGGGCACGCTGTTCATGGTGTGGTAGGTGGCGTCCGGCTTGAAGGGGTGGCTCTTGCCCTGCGAGACGGCGATGTCGACGGCGGCCAGAGCCTCGGCCCTTGCCAGCAGGGTCTCATCGAGGCTGGCGAAGATATTGCTCTGCAGCTGCAAGGGACACAAAACAGAGCGGGGTGCGGGGAGAGGAAGGAGGGGGGGCAAAGAAAGCGAGGAGAGGGAAGGGGAGGATGGTGGTGGTGGGTTGCGGGAGGACGGGATGAGAGGTGAGAAAGGAAGGGGGGAAAAGTCGAGGGAGAGGGGAGAGAGGTGGGCAAAGTTGGGGTGACCGTGCGGGGCGGGGAAGTAAGTCAGCAAGTATGTGCGTGTAAAAGGTTACGGGGAATGGTGGAAGTGAAAGGGGAAGCGGTGCATAGCAGGAGACAGCACGGGGAAATAGGGGATGGGGTGGAATAATAAAGGGGAAAGCAAGGAGGGGGAGCAAAAGAGGAAAAGGAGAAACGAAGAGTGGAAAGGGCAGGCAGCCGTGGGTGGGGGGAATCGGAAAAAGAGAAGACGGGGATGCGAAGTGAACAAATCAAAAAAAAAAAAAAAGGAGAGCAAAAAGAAGGGAAAGGAGGAGAAGAAGAAATGGATCTGTAACTCTCAGCTGGGGAATTGTGTCAAACAGAAGAGCACATAAAGCGCATTCCTTTTCAGAGGCCGAGTCATAAAAATTAATACGGAAAGTGGATGAAGTCGGAGACTCGTGTGAACACCGCTTTCAAAAAAGATCACAGGCGCTCAGATGATTGCAGAGGAATACATGAAAAAAACATTAAGCGCCGCTTGTCAAAATGTGCCTCGCAGCGGTTTTTTTATTAATGCACATACACATACATGCAGTATACAGAAAAAAAAGAAGAGAGAGAGAGAGAAAGAGTGTGTGCGTGTGTGTAAGGGAGAGAGACAGAGAGAAAGAAAGAAGAGAGCTGCAGCTGCCTGTCCCTTACCGGTGGAGTTGGTAGACATGCTCTTCTTATTGCTTCCGAGCTGGAGTGTAAAGAGGGGTATTTGTGCTCAGGTAGGGTGGGATGCATGGCAAAATG